>NC_072425.2:39495000-39795000 GCF_028878055.3 Symphalangus syndactylus
GTAAGGTAAAAATGATGTATGTCCAAAGCCCATGGTCTTAAATACTTTGGGATACTGCCTGTAAGTCCAATCGATTAGCCCATCATATGGTATACTCATCCGATAAAGTACATATTCTTTAAAAATCTTATTTGCCAAGAGTTTTCAATGACAGAGAACTGCTGGAATTTTCACAGTAGAGAATCACAGCTTGATTCACTGGGAGGTATATCTAATGAACTTCAGAGAAAAGTTTATAATATTCTACCAGAACAAGAGTAGAAGAATCTTCTGAAAAAGATCACCTTCTATGAAAAAGAGGAGCCAGGCCCAATGAATTCAACCCAGTAACAAAATTTCAATCATCATGATATATGTGAGTTCAATAAAAGCTGAAAAAAGGGCACAGTGGCTCATGCCTGTAATCCCAACACCTTGAGAAGCTAAGGCAGGCAGACCACTTGAGGTCAGGAGCTCGAGATCAGCCTGGCCAACACAGTGAAACCCCTACTAAAATTATAAAAATTAGCCAGGTGTGGTGGCGTGAACCTGTAATCCCAGCTACTCAGGAGGCTGAGGCAGAAGAATCACTTGAACCCGGGAGGTGGAAGCTGCAGTGAGCCAAGATCTCACCACTGCACCCCAGCCTGGGCAACAGAGCAAGATTCTGTCTCAAAAAAAAAAAAAAAGAAAACTGCCAGTCACGGTGGCTCATGCCTGTAATCCCAGCACTTTGGGATGCTGAGGTGGGTGGATCACCAGAGGTCAGAAGTTCGAAACCAGCCTGGACAACATGGCGAAACCCTGTCTCTACTAAAAATACAAAAATTAGGCAGGCGTGGTGGTGGGCGCCTGTAATCCCAGCTCAGCTACTCGGGAGGCTGAGTCAAGAAAATTGCTTGAACCCGGGAGGTGGAGGTTGCAGTGAGCCAAGATCACACCACTACATTCCAGCCTGGGTGACATAGCAAGATTCCATCTCAAAAAAAACAAAAACAAAAACAAAACTTAAAAAAACTTTCTACCAAAAAAATTATAAAACATTGGTACCAAAAAAAGGCAGATACAGTTCAGAGCAAAAAATAAAATCTCCTTAGCATAAAATAGCTTCCCATTTATGTATTTTTTTGGTCTAAGTTTAGTAGCAAGCTTTGCATTTCAGAACTTACATAGCAAAAATCTGGAGATAGCTGTAGCTTATTGCCCCAACTAGGTAAGACCTGAGCTCCAAAGATTTTAATGAGAAGCCTTTTTTTTTTTTTTTTTTTTGAGGCTCTGTCACACAGGTGGGAGTGCAGTGACACAATCATAGCTCACTGCAGCCTCAACCTCTTGGGCTCAAGCCATATCTACCTGCCTCATTATTTGATTTTTTGTAGAGACAAGGTCTCACTATGTTGCCCAGGCTGGTCTCGAACTTCTGGGCTCCAGCAATCCTCCCACCTCAGCTTCCCAAAGTGTTGCGATTATAGGCATGATCCCTGCTCCCAGCTAAAGCCTACCTTTTTAATGTTCCTGTTTTTTACTGAGTATAGTCAAAGACATCTAAATGCTCTAATTTTGAATCAGATCTTCAAGTTAAATCCTCTGCTCCTTTAAGAGCCACCAACCTGCTGCAAGTTAATAAACTCTGGTCCAATAGTGATGTTAGAGATCAGAAAACAGGCTTTATCAACTGTAACGTTTTCATTCTCCTTATAAAGCAGTACTGTCCAATATAAATATAGTAGGAGCCGATAGCAGCCACATCAAAAAAGTAAAGGAAAAACAGAAGAAATTAATTTTAATATTTTATTTAATAGATTCAAAATATATTATCATTTCAACATGTAGTCAATATTTAACAATTAATGAGTTTTTCTTTTTTTTGGTACTGAATGTTCAAAATTCAGTTTGTATTTTACATTTATGCATATCTCCATTCAAACTGGCCACATTTCGAGTGCTCAAAAACCACATTATGGCTAGAAGCTACCATCCTGGACAATACAGACTTAAGAGGTCTATGTCATCCAAACAGACCATATATTTCTAAGAGTGGAAATAGGGCAGAGATCCTCTATTAATCTTATTAATTTGCAATTAAAAATAAATGACCTAGAAGCTTTCTGAACTTTTTTCTTGGAAGACCAGAATTTCTTTATGTGCTTATGTTATGCCAGATTCTTGAATTATAATAGCTATATGTGGATATCAGTTAAAATGTTACAACCAACTTCCTTTACCAGAATTTCACTAATTTCTCAGTTTTTATTTACATAAATATTAACTCTAGAAGGTGAAAGACATTTTAAAATTACCAACTCTCAAAAGAAATTGGTGCATAAGTAACACCACTTTGGGGTCCAATACCGTAACAGAAGAAACAAATACACTTCTCTCTCCTGTGAAATTTACACTGTTCACTCATGTTTTGGGTTAGAGAAGACTTCTTGGGATCACAGAAAGTGCAAATGTCCATGTCAAAGTTGGCAGCTAACAAAAACAAGACTGCACCTGAGGACAACTGACATATAGGTTAGACAAATTCAAAGAATCATCAGAATAATGCCTTCCATTTTCTATGATACTGTCCCATACCTCCAAAAAAATACCACCCTTAGATTACAGTCAATCTTTTTTTTTTTTTTTTTTTTTTTTTGAGATGGAGTCTCACTCTGTCACCCAGGTTGGAGTGCAGTGGTGCAATCTCGGCTCACTGCAACCGCCACCTCCCGGGTTCAAGCAATTCTCCTGCCTCAGCCGCTCGAGTAGCTGGGATTACAGGTGCAAGCTACCATGCCTGGCTAATTTTTTGTATTTTTTGGTAGAGACGGGGTTTCACCATGCTGGCCAGGCTGGTCTCGAACTCCTGACCTTGTGATTCACCCACTTCGGCTTCCCAAGTGCAAGGATTACAGGCATGAGCCACCACGCCCAGCGATTACAGTTAATCTTATCTTTACCATTCCCCTTAAATTCATTCAAAATTCTATTACTACAGATGAAAGACCCTCTTCAACTGTATTGGCCTAAGATGTATTAATAGCCATACTTCTGGAAAGACACTCCACAATCTGTGTTAAAGCCTTTAGGGGAATGATATCCTATATGAATTACCTAAGGCTGTAAAAATACTGTACTTCCCCGGAAAGTGGATGAGAAAGAAAGGTCTTTAAAGGCTGATATAGTATTTCTGAGAAACACGGTCTCATTCTTTGAAGAGACAGCACTCTCCAGCTCTTGAATTTAACAAGGAGTTCCAGTACAGCATGACAGTCTGTAATATACATCTAGATAAAGGGTCCACATTCTGAGAAAAGTTGCTTTACCCTAATGCCAAAACTGCAAAGACTAAAGGCCCAGATTATTTTCAGAGGATGCACTGCAATCTTTAGATGGGGAGGGTGGGCTTCAGAGCCTTGGCTATAATATACCACTGAGATGCTATCAGAATGGACAAGCCAGCTGTAGAGGACTCTGGAACCCCAGCATTTAAGATCATCGAGATTTTCAAAGCTACCAAATACATTAGTAAACCTGGCTGCAGAAGAAGCAACCATTCAGATCATAAAGAGAAAGTCATAGCAACCAGTGTGACCTTGTTGGCTAATACAGATAAAATGCTGCCTCTCTGTTAAGCTTTTCTAAGCTTAAAGGAGGAAGGAAATATCCGCAAAGTTCCCCAAGGGCAGACTAGTGAGACAAAGGCTCCAGAAACTCTGATCCACTTGCCCTTTAATCTGCAGCTGCTGTGGAGAGGATAAGCAAATGAAAAGGACTGTAATCCAAGGCTCACATTTAGCATTCTAAAAGCGTAAAAGTTGATCATGGAGAGGGCCAAGGCTTCAACCTTTCTGACCCTCACAAGAATGGTGACTGGCTGGAACTAAGTGGAAATGGCATAAAGATAAAAAGCACTAAGGAACTTGGTGCTCAGTAGAACTGGAAAACAAGCTACAAGGAATCAGAATATTTAAGACAAAACTACCACCAGCACCAAAACATGAAAACTAAAGAATCAGGATTACATGTGCTGAGTTCTGAAACTTGACCCTAGCTTGCATATGTGACATAAAGCTAAAATTTTCTCTACGGTGGTAGGAGTCAAGTAAAAGGTGTATATAAGGATAGTATGTGCCTAATCTAGGAGGTACACAAGGGGAGGCTGGCTGAACAGGCATCAAATCCAGCAGTTTTTAAAAAGTGTTTTCTAGATATGGTAGGCAATATGCCAGGGCAGAGAAAGAGAGCAGAAAAGATCTAAAATATATCATAATTCAATGAGTTTTCTATCCCAACCTATCCCTCCAGGACCTCCAAATTTAATCAAGAGCAAAGACAGAAAGCTGGGCCATCATCACTATCTCCTCTCCTCTAATTTGTGCTCTACATGAAGTCACAAAGTTCTATAGATTTTACCTCCTTAATGGTTCTAATGATAGCCACAGGAGGCAGACCTAGTCCTAGGCACATAGGGGTGGGTCCCTGGTGAAACCTGACCTTCAGGCCAGAGACAACCTGAAGCCTGAAAACTGGGCTGCCAGTTCCTGATGGAATCCACAACCCTGAATGAGAATTTCCTTTATGCCTTTCAGTCAAACAATTGGTGCTTTTTCCAGGCCCACCCATGGACCAATCAGCACATACTTCCTCCTGCCCATGGACCAATCAGCATGCACTTCCCCACTTTGAGCCCATAAAAACCCTGGACTCAGCCATATATCAGGACTACCCATTTCAGGACTCCTCTCCACTGAGAGCTGTTCTGTCACTCAGTAAAACTCTCCACTGCCTTGCTCACCATCCAATTGTCCATGTGACCTCATTCTTCCTGGACACAGGACAAGAACTCAGGAACTGCCAAAAGGCAGGCACGGAAAGGGCTGTAACACTTTCCTGGCCCACTTGCCAAGCTGCAGACAGGAGCAAAAGGGGCTGTAACATGTTCCTGGCCAGCTCACCAAGCTGCAGACAGTGACATGAACTGCAGGAGTGAAGAGTGGCAACACTTCTAAGGGCCTAGACCTCAGGATTCCCTGAGCCAGAGCTGTAACACTATAGCCCTCCCACCTTCCACCAGCATCAGGCGGCTGCCCCACATGACAGCAAGTGACAACGGGATTGGACCAGCCTGGGAGCCACAGGCCCAAGCAAGGTGGCGGGACTAAACAGGCTGAAACATGCCCCGCCGCTCCCACTGGCCAAGCTGCAGGTGGCAGGAACAAGAGAGGTGTAGCACCCCTGCCCCTGACCCCTTGGGGCTCCGCAGTTACTGGCATCTCTGAGTTTTCAGGCACCACTGCATTCACTTCATCCAGATGCAGGCACCCACAGAGGAAGCCACTTGCAGTATGCTTGGTCCAGCTGCAGCCTCGCATGGAGCCAGTGACTGTGCCAGTGCCTGGAGCTGCCCGCATTGCCACAGCAGCCAGCATGCTAGGCTGTGCACAGTGGCCAGACCCCACACTCACTCGCTCGCTCACACACCCCTCACTGCTCCATGCCTGGCTCGCCCTCGGCAGGTGTGGGATCCAGGCCAGTAGCGTGAGCTGAGCACAGCCTGCTGGGCCAAGTGGGCAGAACGAGCCCAGCAGGCATGAGTGAAACTCAAGGAGAGACGATGCCAGCTACAGATGTTTCTAGCTGGTTAAGAAACATCCAAAGCATCCTGTGACATTAGAATTATTACTACTATCTTAGTAAAAGTTACTATCATATCTCAGCCTATATCTCAACCTTCACTGTAGCAAACTTTTTCTTAATCAGACTCTGATAACAATCTTTCTCCCCAATAATCAGTTCTCTATATACTTCAGCTAGGGTAATGATAGCATCACTCTTCCTGATCAGTATTCTTCAATGGTTTCCCACTGTACCTTGGATAAAATTGAAAATCTTCAACATGACCTATAAGATCTCAAATGATCTGTCCACTGCCTACCTCACCTGCTTCATCTCCCCAGACTTCCTCTCCCTTGTTACACTCCAGCTGCATAGCCTGCTATGAATTTACCTAATCTGACTTGCTTTCTACCTAGGAGCCCTCTCACTTATCAGTTTCTCTACCTATAACCTCTGTCCTAAAACATATACACAATGTACTGATAAAACAAATTCCAAAAATGTACTTATAGAATGAGCCCATGTTACATATATTCATTTCATTTTTTTTTTTAATCAAAGCCTTATGGGTGAAGAAGGGCAAAGACACCTTTCATCTGCCCCATGGGATTCTATCAACCTTAAAGGATGCCTATGAAGGTCTTAGATTTTTACATCAGATCTCAAGCCTCCCATTACCTTCCAAACACTGATGGATAAAGTAATAGATAAACAGAGATGAATAAAGGCAATATAAATTATCTGAAGCTTATCTAGAAAATTATATTTTATAAGATTCATGTGGTGACAACTAAAAGTTCTAGGTGATGCAGGTCTGAAGACATGCTTCGACAAATGCCAATTCTGCTAGATCATAGTAAAATATACGAGATAAGTCTCCATAGGAAGTCTGCACAGGCAATCTCAGCAAATGTCTTTTGGTGATATAGCACAATTTTTTGTTGTTGTTACCTCATAACAACAACAAAAAAATACAATGATGCGACTATGGATTTAGACTAAGGCAACTGCTACACCAACAAGAAAAAGCATTATATACACCCTAGCCAAGCACAACTGCAACCACTGTCATGGAATGAATCAAAGTAATCTAAGATGTACAAGACATAAGCTACTCTCTTCAACACAGCACGGCTTAAAGTTATGTTTATAATCATTACCAATCAAGTAAAAGGATAATCAATAGACTCAGCAAAAGAGCACTTTGGTACTCTTAAGTGCCAAGTACTATCTTAAGCTCTATATATATTATTAATTCATTTAATCCTTTCAAGAATCCTATGAAGTAAGATACTATTATTATCCTCATTTTCCAATGAGGAAGCTGACGCATGGAGAAGTTAAGCAGCTTGCCTAGAATATCAAAGCTAATATGTCACACAGCCAGCATTCAAATTAAGACAGTTTGATTCCTGAGTCTATGCTCTTAAAGGACTACACAGTACTACCTGATAAAATAGAGATCAGAGGTTCATGAAAAGGTCAGAAAGGCTAAAGGCATCCAAAGGACTAAGATTTTACTTCAAGATTAGAAATCTGGAACTGATCAACAATCTGGAAACCTGGAACTGATCAACAGGTTATAACCCCAAATCAGAGGGCATCAGCAACCATGTGGTCATAATTAGAGAAATGCTGACATATGGGTTTCCCACCAGCATCTTCTCAGACAAGGAGAAGACTTCTGAGTCAAATTCTACAATAGTATTCCAGAAAATCAAGATAAAAAATCTAGAGCCCCTGCAAATACCACAAATAGATCTATAATTTAAGGGGGTCAAACTATTATTATAGCCAATTTAGTTAGTATTTCATTAAGTACCTTCTATGTACCAGGCACTGTGCTAACATGGAGTATCTTTTTAATCATCAAATCTGATAAAAAAGTAGTATGAGTCTTCACATTTTATGGTTGGAAAAAGGAAAGATTCGAGATGTTAAGAAACTTGTTTTAGGTCACACAGCTATCAACTGACAGTCATGATTCAAATCCAGGAGGTTGTCCCCAGAACCTCTGCTTTTCAAATCCAGGAGGTTGCTTCCAGAACCTGTACCCTAGGCTGCCTAAACTGTTGGGGATTATATGAAATAATCATAGGATTCCTGCAACCAGAGGAAAGGGATTGATCAAACCAGCATGTAACATTCCTGGAAAATGTCCAAATGCCACCAGAAATGATGCCACTTGCATCATCTCATACATAGACCTGCCCTTTGAATTAGGTGACTTCATGCTGAACCCCTCCATCGACTCCAATGGGGATGTCACCGGGTTCAAGAGGCTGAAGAAACCCAGAGCCACCAAATGAGACATGGTATTTTATTGAGGGATTACATACAAGGGAGAGAGTCCAGTGGTGGCAGGCTGGGCAGGAGAACTGCCTTATATACAGAAAAGGTCCAGTGGCAGTGGGCTGGACAAGGTAACTACACAGCCCAGTAAAGCTCAGAAGACACATTCAGGTGAGTCTGCCATACAGGATCATTCTAATAGTATGCTTAAACTATTGCTATTAGGTAGGTTTACCATACAGTAATAAAGAGCTGAATCAAGAAAGCACTATCCAGCTATTAGCTAGATAATCAGAATCTTACCAGTTATTTTAACAAAAGTATCATGCTCGGATGTGATGCAAGAAGGTGAAAAAAAGAGAATTGGGAAATTCAGGCATCTAATCAAAATATACCTAAATGATGGAAGGCTACACCCTCTCTAACAGTGAAACAGTTGAGAACACTACCTGTACACAGATGTAACTGAGACATCCTACAATCAGTTCTGATTGTCTAGCTTACCAGCTGAGAAAAAGTCTAAATGCTAGTAAAATAACTGGCTGGGGAATGCTGCCTTTCTGCCCTGAACCCAGTTTAAGATATCACAGCATAAGAGGAGGTAATCTCCCATCTAGGATTTGAGGGAAATAAAGCACACCAGAGGATAAAGAAGCCTTAAGCATGTTCAGTGGCCTTTGAACTGGCTGTTTTACCCAGTAAAGTCAAGGAGGCTCATAGTCAGCCAAAGAAACCAGAGGTCCTACCATTTAACGAAAGAAGGTGGCATTGGAGTGGAGATGGGAGTATTAGTATAAACTAATAACCCTTATCAAGGGCAACTTGCCAATATGTATCAAATAAAATTTTTGGAGTAGATATACATTGACTCAGTAATTCCATTTCTAATTTATTGTAAGTGAATAATTAAGGGTGTAAGCAGAGACTTGGCTACAAGGATGCTTATTTGTGATATTTATAACATTAAAAGGTTGGGATCAACAAAAAGGTACAACAAAAGGGTACTGCAAAACATGCACACAAAAGAATTCTGTTGAATCATTAAAAGTATTGTAGAATGATTAATATGGAAAAATATCCATAATTTATTATGTGAAATGCAAATTATGGAGCAGCATACATAGCATGATACCATAATTTTAAAAAAGTTTTTATATGCGTATCAAAAAACTAGATGGTGACATAAATGTTGAAGAGGTTGTCTCTGGGTGGCAGAATTGAGTGGTTTTTATTTTATTTTCATTTTATTTATATTCTTATTTTCCTACAATAAACTTGTATTACCTATATTTAAATGCAATAGAAATGCAAAAGCTGGCTACGTTAATACTTTTTTAATAAATTAGTTCAAAATTCAATTAATAGCAATCAACAAGCATCAATAACTGAAACCAGATTCTATCAGAACCTTGTGGCTGGGAAGAAGTGCCAACAAAGAGTGAAAAACATATTTTTAAAAGTCTGGAGATAAAATCCACCAACTTTAAAATATTTTCCACCCTAAGTTAGAGTAGAATATCTAGCACTACAGCAAACATTCAATATGTGTTTACTGTATGAATAATCCTGCTTACATTCAGCCAAGCATTGCAAACAAGCACTATGTTAAATTTTTTTTAAAAAAAGGTCTGCTTCACTACTTTCTAATTTTTAAAAACTGCCAAGTCCAATTGAAAAACTAATGTATCTGTATTATATATAGTGGTCATAAGTATGTCAATACGGTGTTCATTTCTACTTTCTTGCTCACAGTTCTACTATAGATAGCAAAGACATTCCCTCAAAAGAGTTGAAAAAAGGGGAAAGATACGTTCAGACAGACATGCGCGCGCGCACACACACACACACACACACGCACGCACATACACACACAAAATAAAAATAGTGATTTTAGGTCGGGCGCAGTGTCTCTTGCCTGTAATCCCAGCACTTTGGGAGGATCATCTGAGGTCAGGCAGGAGTTCAAGACCACCCTGGCCAACGTGGCAAAACCCCATCTCCATTAAAAATTTAAAAAATTAGCTGGGTGTGGTGGCGGGCGCCTATAATCCCAGCTACGAGGGAGGCCGAGACACAAGAATCTCTTGAACCCAGGAAGCAGAGGTTGCAGTGAGCCGAGATCGTACCACTGCACTCTAGCCTGGGTGACAGAGCAAGACTCTGTCTCAAAAAAAATTAAAATTAAAATTAAAATAGTGATTTTTATTTGGGGCAACAAGAGAGACCAAATTCCAGGTTTTTACCTAAATCATGTTCTTTACCAACTATCAACTATTTTCACTACATTTAACTAGCTTCTTAACAAAAAAAAAAAAAAAAAAAAAAAAAAAAAAACTTTAGGTCAGACATGATGGATCATATCTATAATCTCAGCACTTCAGGAGGCCAAGGCAGGCCAATCGTTTGAGCCCAAGAGTTCAAGACTAGCCTGGACAACATGGCAAAACCCTGTCTCTACAAAAAACACAAAAATTAGCCAGGCATATGGTGGCATGCACCTGTAGTTCCAGCTGCTCAGGAGGCTGAGCTGGGAGGATAGCTTGAGCGCAGAAAGCAGAGGTTGCCGTGGTGAGCTATCAGCCTGAGCAAGACAGCAAGACTCTAAGAAAGAAAAGGAAAAGAGAGGAGAGGAGAGGAGAGGAGGAAAGAAGGAGAGGAGGAAAGAAGGAAGGAAGGAAGGAAGGCAGGCAGGCAGGTAGGTAGGCGAGCGAGCGCCCACAGGAGGGAGGGAGGGAGGGAACCCTGCTTTATAGGGGCTTATCCCTGTTACATTTTAAGTTTCAATTACCTTAATCATACCACCACTGAAATGCAAAGAATTCAGGCAAGAAGGGTGGTAATGAAAAAACTATGGGTTGTAAAGAAAAACTTGGCTTGAATCCAGACTACTATTTGCTAGCTGTGTGACTGTGAACAAGACACTTAACCTCTCTGGGCTTCATTTTCCCTAACAGTGCAACAGGAATAAGAACTGTTGTGACAGTCCGACACAATACTGGATGCAGAACAATAGTCAAATTTCATTTCTCTTTCCTCAGGAAACAATTTTTTTTTAACTGAGGCATAATTTTGGAACATGGAACAGTTGGTTGGTTATGGATGTAGTGGGGTTCTCGGAACTAGTAAGGTATAATATGAAGGCAAAGAACAGCGCATACCTTGGAGCAGGAAACTGAGATAAGGAAGCCAAGTGTAGATATATTACTTGTTGCAGGCTGTCATGTTTAAAACTCCTCCTGCTCAGTTCAATCTCCCTAATCTAGTTTTCTCCAGTCAAGCCTCACCCATCACTCACTACCCCTTTCCAAGTAGGAAGAATATGCAGGAAAAATAATGGGGAAAAGCAAACAAGTGACAATATATGCTCTTGGTGGCTTCCTTCCTCTGGGCTATCTTCCTTCCTCTCCACCCTTTCTTATTTCTACAGTAAGTGCCTTTCTTAGAAAGAGTGATCCCTATGTATGTGAATAATCTGTACAAAAATTTAACTTAAACTATAAAATTGCAAGCTCCAAGATTCTAAAAAGGTACAAATGTCTTATTTGTTTCAATGTTTTCTTTCAACGTGCACATTTCATCCGGTAAAGAAACCTTTGGGATTTTATCTTAAAACCGTTTAAAGACATAATCAGAAGGTTTGAGTATCAAACAAAAGCCACCTATCCATAACACATGCTGTTCACAAAAGCGTCCCAGAAACTCGATATAAACAAAATCCCTCTGTTTATTTCCAGGAGTTAATACTGTGGTTTTCTGCATCCAACAGTATGCCTACATACCCGGGGTTATTATGTTTTCTTCCTCTACTCAAACACAGCATCTGCTGCTAACATGAACACTGAAGTCCAAGTTATTTTCACAGACAAAAAAGCAGCTGGTCAAGCTAATCCACTTGTTGACTAGCCACCATGAAGCTTCTGTAAGACTGTCTAGTTAAGTTAACCTCTACTGTCAGACTGCATGAGTCAGAACTTCCAATCCTCTTTCTATTAGAATGTAACAACTCTTCTCTGGAACCACCATGTGAATCGTTTCTTACAGATATAATAGCAGAAAATATGCTTTAAAAGTAAAAATGTCGGGCCAGGCGCGATGGCTCACGCCTGTAATCCCAGCACTTTGGGAGGCCGAGGTGGGTGGATCGTGGGGTCAGAAGATAGTGACCATCCTGGCTAACATGATGAAACCCCGTCTCTACTAAAAATACAAAAAATTAGCCGGGCATGGTGGCGGGAGCCTGTAGTTCCAGCTACTCAGGAGGCTGAGGCAGGAGAATGGCATGAACCTGGGAGGTGGAGCTTGCAGTGAGCCGAGATCACGCCACTGCACTCCAGCCTGGGCCACAGAGCGAGACTTCGTCTCAAAAAAAAAAAAAAAAAAGGAAAAAGGTCTACACTTAATTTTAAAAGGAGAAAGTTACTTTCAAGTTAGGATTATTACATTAATAACAGTAGCTAACAGTATTTTTGTATGCTAGGCACTGTCAAGTGGGTTTTAAAAATGAACGCAAGACCAGGCACGGTGGCTCAAGCCTGTAATCGCAGCGCTTTGTGAGGCCAAGGCTGGCAGATCACCTGAGTGAGGTCAGGAGTTTGAGACCAGCTGGCCATCATGGTAAAATCCCATCTCTACTAAAAAAATAAAAATTAGCCACGTGTGGTGGCGGGCGCCTGTAATCCCAGCTACTCGGGAGGCTGAGGCAGGAGAATCTCTTGAACCCAGGAGGCAGAGGTTGCAGTGAGCCAGGATTGAACCGTTGCACTCCAGCCTGGGCGACAAGAGCAAAACTCCGTCTCAAAAAAAAAAAAAAAAAAAGAACACAATCCTCACAATAATCCTGTGAGAGAATTACAATTATTGTTATCTCTGTTTTACAGATGAAGAAATGGAGACACAGAGCAAACTATCCCAGCTCATACAGCTTATAAATAGTAGAACTGGAGACCTGGCTCCAGAGCCATCCTCTTACTAATGTAAAGCCCAAATCCCAATGCCTAACAAACATGCAGGTGTATATTCAGGCCTTCCTCACACTTTGCAGTACCTATTTTTCTTATACTCTACTGACTGAGGTTCTACCCCTACTACTATTTTCAATGTACATTCCATAACAGAAAATAGTATCTAAAAATCACGTCTGGCGTGTACACTGTCTTATTTAAAGAGAACAAGATCCAGCTTAGATCATTACTATTTGAGGCTTGTGATTCTGCAGTAATTCATATGAGAAAAGGAAGCTCGGGTTCAGAGCACAGAACTGGTTATGCACATTAACCCCGGAGATTCTTTTCACAGCTATAAACAAAAGGGTGTTTGTTTGTTTTTTCATTAGAAAATTCATTAGAAAATACCATCAATGAAATTCAACATATTTTCTAATATTGAGAAGTTGATTCTCAAAGATATCACAAATAAGATACATTACTACTACTAAGAAAGAGAAGCTAATTCTTTGCTACCTCTCAGGAAACTGCACGTGGTAACCTGTAGGTACCCTAACACATCATTCGAAATGAGAACAAATAGGTTCCAATCTTAGCCTTAGGGCTAGTAGCATGACCTTCCAGGAGTCACAACTCCATGTCTTGATTCCCAATTAAAGTGAAGAATAATGCATCCCCGATACAGTATGATGATCAATATTAAAACACATTTTTTTGTATTTTATGGGACACAGTATTTCAGTGCTCATACTTTGTAAACTTTAAAATAGTGTGTTTTCAGAACAAACTATTTTATCAGATTTTTACTATGACACTATAAAATACTCTTACTTCTACTGCATAGATGAGGAAACAGATTAATCACAGTTAAGTGACTTGCTCCTTATCACAGAGCTAGTAAATAGCATCCTGGAACCCATGTCTCCAGACTTTGCTCCTTCACTTGACCTCTGCTAATGTCCATTCAAATATCATTACTTTTATCTAATAAGCTGAGAGATGTTTTACAAATTTAGGCAGAGACAATATTTTACACCTACACATACTCAAAATACACAAAATGTAATTTTTAAAAAATGTCTTTTAAGAATAGTCCTGCATTCCAAGGTGAGTTTCAAGACCAACACATACAATGAAATCATATGCATATTTGTTAAATACTATAATAGTCAATGCTCAACACATCATTATTCTCTCATGCCCTCAGTGAAGTGATCCTCAGGAAGGTGAATCTAGACAAAATTGTAGAAAACGTTGTTCTAACTCTTTCCCGTGCTTTCTAAAAATAGAAAAGAATAGTCTCTTAGATATGTCTTTGTTTTCCCTGCTACATTATTAATACTCCTTGTTTTTTCTTTCCTACCCTGTACTGTATTTCAATTACGTTATAGTCTAACAAAGAGAACAGGGTGGTTATTTTCATATGGAGATTATGACTGAATAACTCACTTCTAACTGTATTCAAGACATTGGCTTTGTTCTCCAAATACTTCTGAATCGAACCTTTACCATTATATAACCTTTCCTCAACTGTTCGGAAAGTATAAAACATTCCACAACGACCCCTAAGTAACTGCGCCCAGCAACACCAACTAGTCAGAGAGTGGGACGGCTGCCCTAACAATTGAAGTCTTTTCCCTCCATTCAACGAACACTAAGATCTACTTAGGAAAAGTCATGGGAAGGGGAGCGGGTGGGCGCTACAAAGGAGATTGGGTCCCTGACCTAAAGAGCGTGGTGCTGAGACGAGACTTGGTCGAGGAAAAAGCCCCAGCTTTCGGCGTCAGCAGGGAGACACTAAACAAGGCTGTGCCTCGGTTTCCTCATATGCTGAGGAGTGATACACCCCCACCAGCATGCTCGCAGGCTGCAGGCATGAAAACCGGCCTAAAGCGTTGCAGAGTGGCTGATTTTAAAAGGGGGATGGCTCCCTGTTTCTCCTCAAGAGTCAGGGCCCCGGACAGCGCGCAGGGCAGAGGCCAGCCCGAGTCACCGGGCGCGGTCCCCACATCCGTGTGGGCGACTCTTCGCTCCCGCCCAGAGAGCGGCTGGGCGGCCTTGCCCTCCGCAGCAGCAGCCCGGACGCCTGGCCAGGCCCACCCCGCGCACCCACAGCCCACGGGCCCAGGCGCCCCGCCCACCCTGTGTCGGCCCGGCTTGTCTCGGTAGCCCCGGGCTCCCCTCCCCCGCTTACTTTCTGGGAGTCCATGGCGAGTGGCTAAGCCCACTGGGCTCGAACCCGAGACGACGAACCGTGTGAGGAGGCTCAGTGAGATTGCACACCCCAAGACCGCTACTCACTGCACTGCCCCAGCCCGCACTGGCACCGCCCGGCCCCACCCGTCCGCGCCCAGCCCGCGCGAGCCGTCGTCGCGCCGCGGTTGCCAGGGTGAAAGGGCGGCCCGCAGAAGGGAGGGGCTGAGGAGCGCCCCGCGCCTGCGCGCAGCGGCCGACTGCACCCGGGAAGTAGCCGTGGAGGGTGGGGAGCGCCGCCCGTCGGTCTACCGCGAGTGCTTCTGCAGCCTGCACTCCCTTCCCCCATCCTTTTTCCCTCCAGCAATAGCGGTCTCTGCGGCCCTGAAATAGGCCACTGGGCATCCAGCAGCCGGCCAATGGGGAGGGCCCGGGAAGGGAAGAGTATCTGGTGCTGGAGACGGATTAGCCCACCCTCCACCCAGCACGCATCTGAAGCCCCTCCCCACACTATCGTTAGAGGGGCATCCAAGCTTGAGCGGACCCAGCGGTCCAAAGGGAGGAAAAGGGCTGGGGTGCGGATGTAGCGAAAACGTGGGAAAAGGCCTTTAGGGGATGTGGTGGAAACGTGGGAGGGGGGATATAGGGGTGAGAGTGGCGGAAACGTGGGTATGGGATTAATATGAGCTTTGGGGCCTGGCACAGTTTTCCCGGGGACCCACCCATCTTCCCCGGCGCCTCGCTACCTGTATGATTTTGAGCAAGTCACTCTCCCTGAGCCTGTTTCATCTGTAAAATGAGAGAAATAATGCGGACTTTGCAGAGGATCGTGAGGATTAAATAACGTATGGTACATAATTAGTACTGAATAAATTATAGTCATTCTCTCTCTTTTTTTTTTTTTTTTTTTTTTTTTTGGAGATGGAGTCTCGGTCTGTCACCGAGGTTGGAGTGCAGTGGTGCCATCTTGGCTCACTGCAACCTCTGCCTTCGGGGCTCCAGGAATTCTTGTGCCTCAGCCTCCTGAGTAGCTGGGATTACAGGCGCCCCCACCACACCTGGCTAAATTTTTGTACTTTTAGTAGAGACTGGTTCTAACCATGTTGCCTAGGATGGTCTCGAACTCCTAAGCTCAGGCAGTCCGCCCACCTCAGCCTCCCAAATTGCTAGGATTACAGATGTAGGTTATAGGGCCTGTGCCAGGCCCATTATAGTCATTCTTAGTGGGGAGTTGGAACATGCTCGGTGTGGCCTGAGGCGTCAATGAAGATTTTAGAAAGCTTGGAATTTAGTAGGCTTGAGAAAGTTCTTCCTCAAGCAGACAGGCCTCATCTTCCATTTGGATGACTCTGGAGAGGCTCACAAAAGTTCAATTGGACAGTATTTATGATGAATGAATAAAAGGGAAATACATATTGAGTACCTATTCTGTACCAGTTCTACAAACAAAATTCAGTAGTGGGCAAGGCCCTGTTTCTCTCACAGAGCTTACAATCTAGTATAGAAGACCAACCAAAAAAAAAAAAACACTAACGTGCTAGGCGGTTATAGGTGCTAAAATTAAAAATTAGGCCAGGCATGGTGGCTCACATCTGTAATCCCAATATTTTGGGAGGCCCAGTGAGTGGATTGCTTGAGTCCAGGAGTTTGAGACCAGCCTGGGCAACATGGCAAAACCCCATCTCTACAGAAATTAAAAAAAAAAAAAAAAAATCAGTCAGACGTGGTGCTGCAAGCCTGTAGCCAGAGCCAATCAGGAGGCTGAAGAGGAAGGATCACTTGAGTCCTGGAGACGGAGGTTGCAGTGAGCCTAGATCACACCACTGCACTCCAGCCTGGGCAACAGAGTGAGATCCCAGCTCCTAAATAAATAAATAAGGCAAATGGATTCAGAGAATTGGGAGGGTTTAATTTTCCATAGAAATGTCAGGGAAGATCTCTCTTGGAAATGACCTGAGTATAAAGTGAGAAGATGAATTGTACAAGGATCTAGGGAAGAACATTCTAGAAAGTAGGAACAACAAATACAAAGGCCTTGTGGAGGGAAGGAGCTCTGTTTTTGAGAAACAGCATTTATTCTACAATGTTGTCATTACATCTCCGCATGGATCCCCCTGACTGTACTGTGATTTTTTTTTGAGGGCTGAATTTCTTTTACCCCATATCTGTATCCCCAGCTCAGAGTCTGCCACATAGTATGCACTTAATATATCCTTTTTTAACTGAACAGAGATGTACAAGAAATGAAATGAAAGTTACAAAAGGGAAAAGAAAGAGCTTGGCTAAGGCTAGGTGGGTAGTGCTTAGAGAGCCAGGGTCCAGGGTGGGCCTATGTGTGCCAGCTGAAAGCAGTAGTGGCATGCAGTCCTGCAAAGAGATGCCCAACATCTCTTAGTACCAATGGAAGAGAGCCTCTTATTCAACCTTTCCCAACTCCGTGAGGAACAACAAGTGCAGCCAGGTGCCCAGCCATTAGCCCACTGCTGCAGCCACAAAGGTCGTTCCTCCACGCTGTGTACTGCAGCTGAGTCAGTTTCCCATGAGGGAGAAATGCAGCCTGGGGATTGGAGAACATCTAAAGTCTAATCACCAGACTGCGTGCTTCCTGGCTCTGCCCCTCCTTGCCACTATGGGACCCACGACTAAGCGGAGGAAACAGGGCTTGGCGATGTCCCCACTTCTCTTGCTGCAAGGACTTCACCTAATTACTGTCAGAGGGCAATTCCTAGGCACTTTATGACTGACAGGCATCACCAGAGAAAGAAGAAAGAGGCTTTTGGGGACAGTGAGTTGCAGCTGAAATGTGATCACCAGACTCTGTCACAGTCCCACACCCCAGGAGCTCACTCCTGGCTCCTTGCCTCCAGCTTCCCAAGTTCTTTCCCTGTAGCCCAGCCAGCAGACTGCAGCTTTTGACAACATCTCTACCCAATTTGACTTCTGCCCTCACCAGATCTCTGTCTCTGGCCAATCTGGCTCTCCTGCCCAGCTCATCCTGGGCCTTTTGCTTCCCCTCATTCCCATCTGGGAACAGCTAGTTCCCTCTGACTGTGACTTCTGTCTTTCTCAGTTTGTACAAGTTCTCCCATCACAGCCACCTACCGAGCTGGGATCTAAGTCTCCTACCCAATCCCTCCCAGTACCTCTGGCCTATAGACAAGTCCTTTGCCTTTTCTGTACTTATTTTTTCACAGCCAAATCCATTTAGGACTTTTCAAAAGTAGTTTTGCAAATAAAATAAAGCATTTGTTCTTAAATGTGATCCCTGGACCAGCTGAATCCACATCACCTCATAACTTCTAAGAACTACAAATTGTCCGGCCCTATCCCTAGACCTACTGAATCAGGAACTCTTGGAGTAGAGTCCAAAAATCTGTGTTTTAACATTTCCTCTAGGTGATTCTGATGAACGTTAAGCTTGAGAGCCATTGAACTGAGAGAAAGCAAATTGTTCACAAAAAAAGGGGTCGGGGAGAGGACTACAGAGGCATAAAAACATCACTTCAAAACCTAGGTTTCTGATTCTTAAAAAGCTTATCTAATCATGGACATTTATCCTATTGAGGTCTCTGGGCCTTCAGGAACCTCTTTCTGAGGAAACCTCAAGTTAGGATAGCCTCATAGGCTGATGTAGAGAGTCTGGCAAAACTGTCTCTCCCAGAACCAGGTTCTGTATCCTCTCTGAGTGGTGCCAGGGCCTGCAGCCCTGGGCTACCTGGTATATTCTGAAATTCCCCCATCTCTTAGGAGAGAAATTTACTTCCTTTCAGTGTTGCCAGCAGTCTATCCCTTTGGGAGTCAGTATAGGGCCATCAGCATGGAGTCAGCAGTCTGAATTTAAATCCAGATGCTGCTGCTTACCAGCAACGTAGCCTTCAGTGAGTCACTTAAACTTGCTAAACCTCAATTTCCTCGTCTGTAACATACGGATCAGAATAGTAGTAATTCCCTTTTAGGGTTGCTGTGAGGATTAAAGGGGATTATGTAGGTCAAATGCTGGCTAGTATTATTTAACAAGTGGTAGCCGTTACTAATAATTACTCTCTTACTCATCATGTCCTTCTGTTTTACCCTTGCACAGCTCTTTTTCCTTCTGGATCTTTGGGGCCTTAAAAGACCTATTCTCACCACAACTCCCCCTTTCCCTGCTATACCTGTTTTTTTCTGGAGCATAATCACTAGTCAAATGCTGCCCTTTGCTGAAGCCCAAAATCTTTGCCCGTTGCTCCCTGCTACTATATCTGGCCTGAGTCTTAGCATTTGCCAACCAGCCTGGGAAGACTCTAAGGCTCTCTAAGCCTCAGTTTCTTTAGCTGTGAAATAGGGATTATAAAAGTAGCACCTATAAGGGTTATCGAGTGGTAAATGATATAATTCATATTAAATTTTCAGCACAGTGTCTGGCATGTAGTGAGCATTCGAAAAATATTAGCTATTATCATCTCTTCCCAACC
Organism: Symphalangus syndactylus; assembly: GCF_028878055.3. NCBI lineage: Eukaryota > Metazoa > Chordata > Mammalia > Primates > Hylobatidae > Symphalangus > Symphalangus syndactylus. Next base: position 39,514,466 of record NC_072425.2, read on the forward strand.
ATAGAAACCTAATTAACTCTGATTTTTTTTTTAACAGAGACATGGTCTTGCTGTGTTGGTCAGGGTGGTCTTGAACTCCTGGCCTCAAGCAGTCCTCCCACCTTGGCCTCCCAAAGTGCTGGGAATATAGGCCTGAGCCACCATGCCTGGCCTTGCTTTTCCTGCGCTTTTCTGAGTAAAACCCAAACTCACCCAAAATCCCTGCAATCCCTTGGAAGTCAGATCAAAAATTTCTGATCCTAGGCACTCGCTATAGACAGAGTCTCCCAGGAGGGTGATATGGTTTGGCTGCATCCTCACCCAAATCTCATTTTGAACTGCAGCTCCCACAATTCCCATGTGTCATGGGAGGGACCTGGTGGGAGGTAATTGAATCATGGGGGCAGGTCTTTTCTGTGTTGTTCTCATGATAGTGAATAAGCCTCACGAGATCTAATGGTTTTTTGAAAGTGAGTCTCCCTGCACAAGCTCTCTTTCACCTGCTGCCAATGTAGGATGTGCCTTTCACCTTCTGCCATGATTGTGAGGCCTCTGCAGCCACATGGAACTGTGAGTCCATTAAACCTCTTTTTCGTTATAAATTACCCAGTCTCAAGTATGTCTTTATTAACAGCATGAGAACAGACTAATACAGATGGAAAGAATGTTCTGCCCTGATGTAGGCTGGTGCTCTCTACTTGAAGAGCTCTAAGCCAAGTGGTAAGCAGTCAGTGTACATAAACCTGACTAGTGAAAGCATGTGAGAAGAGACACAACTAAAGCACCTGTGAGTATTTAGCCTGAAAGGAAAAACTCAGAGTGGATATGATCATTGATTTCAGATTTCTATAGGGTTATTGCATGGAAGATGAAGCTAACTTGTTCTCCAGCGTCCCATAGGTATAATTAGACCCAATTGGTGGAAGCTACAGGAAGATGGATTTCCATTGAACAAAATGTCCAACCTTCTAACAGAGCCATAGAGAGGTGGACTAGACTGTTTGGTAGTGAGATCCCCATTAGTGCAGGTATATAAGCAGGTGCTGGACATTTGCTTAGCAGAGCATTCATAGGGGGATTCAGGCACTGGAAGGGTACCTGGTAGAAATAACTTTTTTTTTTTTTTGAGACAGGGTCTGGCTCTGTCACCGTGGCTGGAGTGCAATGGTGCAATCTCGGCTCACTGCAACCTCTGCCTCCCAGGCTCAATCCTCCAACCTCAGCCTGCCGAGTAGCTGGGACCACAGGCACATGCCACCATGCCCAGCTAATTTTTTTTTTTTTAATGTTTTGTAGAGTTGGGTTTTTGCCATGTTGTCCAGGCTGGTCTTAAACTCCTGAGCTCAAGCAATCTGCCCACCTTGGTCTCCCAAACTGCTGGGATTACAGGCGTGAGCCACCGTGCCCAGCAGAGATAACTTTTAACATCTTCCTGAACTGTGAGGTTACATCATTCTCTAAACTGGAGGGCAAAACCATTCATTCCCTTTCTGATTCAGTTTTGTAATTATACTCATGTTTGGAAGGCTCTCTGAATCTCCTCTCCCCACCCTCACTCCCATGTGGTCCACTGCAAGAAGTCCCACTCCTTCCTGGGAGGGATAATTAATTAAACCCTAGCCATTATGATGTGATTGTGTCACAATACCTTCTCCATGTGTAATGGCCTACTTTATGCTGGCACTAGGGACACTGAGATGATCAAGGCCTAGAAGGCACAAGTGCTTTCAATCTACCCTGCCGTGGCTCTGGTCATGCCTCTGAACTCGTCATATTCAGAGAATGATCAAGCACAAAGCAAATTTATCTGCCTACCAATCTCCTCATTGTGAAAGCATGGTGGCCCCCAGCCAGGTTTCTCTAACACAGAGGAATAGACTCAGTGTTCCTAGGAAGAACACTGCACAGCAGCCCCTATCCCTCTGCATATACTCTGAAAACGTTAAGGGCCGCATTGAGACTAGGGAGATAAACAGCCATCGCAAATTCACCGCACTTCTATTTCATTGGTTAAGCACTCAGACTCTGGTGCCAGGCTGTCTGAATTCAAATCCCAAGTCTTGCCGGTTGTGTCTTTGGGCAATTTCTTATCCTTTCTGTACCTCAATTTTCTCATTTCTAAAATAAGAGTATTAACAATATCTACTTGATAGGTTTGTTATGAAGATAAATGACTTAATGTATATAAGATGCTTAGAATAATGGCAGACATATAGAAAATGCATAATATATGTGAGCTATCTATTATCATTTTCTAAAACAAACTGTTCTTCTAAGCACAGCACCAGGAAATAGTAGTGTCTGTGAGCCCTTTGGTACTGCAATGCCATTGCTGCTGCTGAAGATGGTACTGTGTCAGCACTTCCGGGGAAAATAAGCCTCTTGAAATCCATCCTTCATTATGAAGGTCAATCTGTACTTTTCCATAACAAAGAGTTTGAGGGAGAAAGGTGATAGGACTTATGCTAGAAGGGAAGGACTTAAGACAAGGAGATAGAAAGGGAAGATTGGATCCTTTCCAAGCCAAAGAAACAGCCTGAGCAAAGATGGGCAACAATGGAAGAACAATCCCAAGAAATGGAGGTAGGGGATGAAATGAGTGGAAAGTGCAATCTTCAGTGCCCAAATTTTGGGGAAGCATTAGGAGGACTTTAGAACATATAGGAGATGAAATGTTCTACAGCCATGAAAAGTATCTTTAAGAAAAATATAGTAGTGAGAGAGTTTATAATATTACAAATTTTTTAAATAGCTAGAATAATTTTTTTTCTCTTTTTTCTTTTTTTTTTTTTTTTTTGAGACAGAGTCTCGCTCTGTCACCCATGCTGGAGTGCAATGGCGTGGTCTCGGCTCACTGCAACCTCCACCTTGCAGGTTCAAGCAATTCTCCTGTCTCAGCCTCCCGAGTAGCTGGGATTACAAGTGCCTGCCACCATGCCTGGCTAATATTTTTTGTATTTTTAGTAGAGACAGGGTTTCACCATGTTGGCCAGGCTGGTCTCGAACTGCTGACCTCATGATTTGCCCACCTCAGCCTCCCAAAGTGCTGGGATTACAGGCGTGAGCCACCGCACTCGGCTGAAAAATACCTAGAATAATTTTTCTAAATACAATTGGATAATGCCTACTATAGAAAAGTAACCAATGCATTTATAAGTTTTTAGTTTGTTTATACCTTTTAGCTCAGGTGAAGTGACATCATATATTAAAGCTCAGCCTGGCTTCCTGTGATCAAATACAACACTGTTTTTTTGTGTGTTGTTTTTGTTTTTGTTTTTGTTTTGAGATGGAGTCTTTCTCTGTCGCCTGGGGTTGGGGTGCAATGGTGAGATCTTGGCTCACTGCAACCTCTGGCTCCCAGGTCCAAGTGATTCTTCCGCCTCAGCCTCCTGAGTAGCTAGGAATACAGGTGCCCACCACCACACCCAGCTAATTTTTGTATTTTTAGTAGAGACGAGGTTTCACCATATTGGCCAGGATGGTCTTGAACTCCTGACCTCAAGTGATCTGCCTACCTCAGCCTCCCAAAGTGCTGGGATTACAGGTGTGAGCCACCGCGCCTGGCTACAACACTGTTTTGGTTCAAATGTTTGGGTCTCCACAAAATCCATTTGTTGAAATCTTAACCCCCAAGATGATAATAATAGGAAGTGGGGCCTTTGGGAAGTGATTAGGTCAGAGGCAGAGCCCTCATGAATGGCATGAATGAAAGAGTCCTGAGAGAAATCCCTCAGTCCTTCCACCAGGTGGGGATGCATGAAGTGAGAAGGTTCCATCTGTGAACCAGGAGGCAGCCCTTCACAAGATGCTGAATCTGCCAGCACCTTGATCTTGAACTTCCCAGCCTCCAGACCTGTGAGAAATAAATTTCTGTTGTTTGTAAGCCTCCCAGTCTGTGGTATTTTGTTATAGCCACCAGAAAGGACTAAAACAAACACCTACAAGTAGTATATGTTTATTTTTCTGCTACATAAAAGTGAATCAAAGACAAGCAAATTGGCTTTGATATATAAACTCAAATTTGGCATGATTTCCTCATGATGAAAAAAAGGAAAAGGGAAAAAGTGGGTGGAGAGAGAGATTAATAGGGGTCAAACTGTAATGGTCTCTGAATTCCAGGCCAAGGTGTTGGGTTCTGAGCATGTTGTGTGGGGGAAGCCACTTGCATGTTTATGAGCAATAAGTTATTTTAGGACAGTTGATTTGGCAGGAGAAATAGGAAGGACATGAGTGGGAGGAGTCTGGGGTGAGGAGTTGACTGCGGATCCAGAGGCCCAGACCTCTCCTATTCCCTGCCCCTTCCCTTTCCTGGTTAGATCCCTACAGCCCCCCTCACCACCCACTCCATCACCACCACCACCACCACCACCACCACCACCATTAAAATACAGTAGTTACCTTAGCATTATAAATCTTTAAGTACTTTTTCGGTCAAATGGAAAAAAATAATACATTGGCCTGAATGAAGATGGTTGACTTTCTTCCAAAGTTATCTAAAACAGAGGTTGGCACACTTTTTGTGAAAGGGCCAAATAGTCAACATTTTAAGCTTTGGGGGCTATATGGAATCTGTCACAACTATGCAACTCAATCACTGTAGGGCAGAAGCATCCATAAACATGAAGGATTGGGTGTGGCTGTGTTCCCAATAAAACTTTATTTACAAAAATAGCTGGGGGCCATATTTTATCAACTCCTGATCTCAAAGAATATTGTGTTATTTTTTTGGAAGATAATTCTGTGATTCTTTTGTGCTTCTAAAGACTCCCTGGTCCTCCATCTCAGACAGTTCCCACATACATACACTGCCATCATGAGAGGAAGTATAGCATTGATAAGGTGTTGGGCTAATTATCTTTGGAGCAATAATAAGCAAAACAATGTTAGTGTGGAGAGCTTTGGAGTTAGAACTAGATTTGAATCCTGACTCTGGCAACTGTGTGATCTTACACATAGCACACAAACTCTCTGAGTCTCCGTTTCTTCGTGGTCAAAGTGGAGATAATAGGTGCAACCTTACAGGGCTATTGTGAGGATTAAACGTATGTAAAGCACCAGCCTAATGCTTGGCATGGAACAGGCACTCAATAAATAGTAGTTATTAACCCACATTGGCTCTATAAATAGCAGAGTCAAAGTCGACAGACCCAGCCTGAACAAGAATTTCGCTGGGGATCTAGCCTTCAGGCCAGTATTGGCACTAGAGTGAGAAAAAGGAATCATTTAAACATCCCCGAGGCTAGAAGAGAAAGCAACATTAAATGTGAAGACAGTGTTGCAAGACAGATTTCTATCAAATGCTTTTGATTATTTATTAGACAGCCGCACTGTACCAAATCCACTTGGCTGTTGGTGGTTTGAGAACCTTGTTACATGCTTTCATTGAAGTAATAAGATCCTGCTCTTCATAATCGCAGACTCTCAACAGCTGGTGAGTGGGAGAACCTCATGTAAACAACCTCCTCTGAGTTCATTCTTCCGGGCTCATGAGACCAGTCACCTTTTCTTCAGCTGAAAAATCAACACATCAAGAAAATGAATGCTTCTGTCCTAGGGGAACATGACACAATGAGAAGTAATCAATAACTAGAAATAGTGTGGGATTATCTTTAAAGAAAACATAGAAATGTAAGAAGGCTACACACACGCACACACACACACATACAGATTAACAAATTTAAAAAGATATCCGAGAGATCCCCTTATCAACTGTGTATTCATGCACAAGTTATTTAAAATCTGTGCCTATGGTTCCCAATGTATAAAATTGAGATAATTACGGTTTCCTTAAGGTTGTTGTAAGGATTAAATGCATTGGTAAACACAACATACTTAGAACACTGTCTGACACATAGCGAGGAGGGCTAGATTAGTGTTTGCCATTGTTGGCATTAGTATTATTATTTGACAAAGAGGATTTTAGAATAGTTGAACTGAATCAAACAAACCCATGATGAGTTAAACTCAAAGCTAATCTGCAAAACTTGATTCTATGATACTCTCAGAGACCAAAACCTGAAATGCAAATGAAACTTTGAATTTTTCACTCCTGTAATTCTGTTAGCAGTGGTTCAATTCAAGAAATAGTGACTAAGTAAATGAACTGAAGATAAGAAGTATAATGTGGTTCTTTAAATGGATATTCTTATTCCTAGGAAATACACATTGAAGTACTTAGGGCTAAAGGGCAATGAGGTATATACATTATTATCAAATGACCCAAAAGTATTAGGTATATACTATATACCTAATAGATATGTGTGTATATATATAGAGAGAGTATGGACCTAATATTCTCTGTATATATCTATATCAATCTATCTAGATACTTATCTAGACAACTATCTATCTAGATCTCAATAGCTAGATATATCTACATCTATCTATAGATATCTATATCTATAGATAGATATTGAGATCTAGATAGATAGATATAGAGAGAGAATGGATGAGCATATGGGGTAAAATACATGTTTAACAAAGGTGTAACAACATGTAGCATGGTGTTCTATGTACCATTCTTATTCTTGCAGCTTTTCTGTAAGTTTAAAATCATTTCCAAATAAGAAAGCCCCATTAGGATGGGTTAAAAATTAAAAATAAGGGTAGGCTCAGTTTGATTATCAAACAAGCCCAGAGCCACTGCAGGATAAGCACAAGTAACAAGATACAGTCCTAACCGCAAGATGCCAGGAAAGCTTGGACTTGGAAGAAGGGAATATGAAATAGTTCAATGATTCAGATATCTAATGAAGTCAGGTGAAGATCTGATACATCCGTCTCCACAAGAGGCTCTGCTTGTCTCCAGGTGCTTAAAACAGGTCACATGTGGCACTAAGAATAACATTGCTTGAAACCCTTACCAAAAGTTTCATTTTAGGGTTTTAGTCTTGAGATTTTAGTACATGCCAGTTATTGCTGATCCCCCCACCTCAGATTTTTCCCAACTTCAATCCATTTGGCAGGTTGCCGATAGAATAAATCCCTAAATTGTTGCTTTTGCCACATTAGTTCCTCACTCAAGAAATTAGCAATGGCTTCCTATTCTCCACAATACCTCATCTAAACTTTGCTGTCTTATCATTTTCATTTTATTTATTTATTTGAGACAAGGTCTTGCTCTGTCGCCCAGACTAGAGTGCAGTGGCGTGATCATAGCTCACTGTAACCTCAAACTCCTGAGCTCAAGCAATCCTCCCACTTCAGCCTCCTCGGTAGCTGGGACTATAGGAGCTCCATGCCACATGCTACTCCATTTTTATGATTTTACATACTTTGACTTGCAGTTTCACCTTTCATGATTTTTTTCCCCTTTACTGAAAATAACAGGACCTATGATTGGGCTGACATCCAACTGATTGTTGCTTGGTTATGGTCATGTGGCCTAGTCACTAGGCTTATGCCAAAGTTGTGATTTGTCTGATGTTAAGATAAAAGTTCTTTCCTCCTATTTTTGTATTTAAATAAACTTTTTTATGTTTTCTGTTTTTGAGATAGAGTCTTGCTTTGTCACCCAGGCTGGGGTGCAGTGGCATAATCTCAGGTCACTGAAGCCTCTGCTGCCGGGTTCCAGCGATTCTCCTGCCTCAGCCCCCTGGGCAGCTGGGATTACAGGTGCACACCACCACGCCAGGCCAGTGTTTGTATTTTTAGTAGAGACGGGATTTCGCCACATTGGCCAGGCTGGTCACGAACTCCTGACCGCAGGTGATCTGCCAGCCTTGGCCTCCCAAAGTGTTGAGATTACAGGCATGCGCCACCACACCCAGCCAAATAAACTTTTTAATTTTAGAATAGTTTTAGGTTTACAGAAAAGTTGCAAAGATAATATAGAGTTCCCATCTACCTCATGCCTAGTTTCCCCTATTGCTAACATCTTACATTACTATGATACATTTGTCACAACTAGTGAACCAACACTGGTACACAGCTATTAGCTAAACTCCATACTGTAAGGTCCTCTGAACAGGCTACACCATGGTCGAGCCATTGTGACCCCTGTGACCCACACATACAGGCCTCCTGGAGTCACAAAACCTGGAGCAACAGGAGAACCACTAAAGAAGAAGAAACAGCTAGTTCCTGCCTTAACTGATTAACCGACCTTGCAGCATTCTACCATTGTGATATGTTCCTGCCCTATCCTAACTAATCAACCTTGTGATATCGTGCCTTGTGACCTCCCCCCACCTCATAACTATGCACCTTGTGACATTCTTCCCCTGTCCAAAAAATGGCCCCTAACTGTAACTTTCCACTACCTACCCCAAACCTGTAAAGCCAGTTCCACTCCTACCACCCTTTGCTGACTCTTTCTCAGACTCAGCCCACTTGCACCTAGCCTTGTTGCAACAGCCTTGTTGCTCACACTTAGCCTGTTTGGGTAGTCTCTTCAATTAGGCGCACGCACAACACATACTTTATTCAGATTTCATTAATTTTCTCTGATGTCCTTTTCAGTTCCACAATCCTATCCAGGAGACTATATTATATTCAGCTTTCCTCCTTTTTTTTTTTCTTTCTTTTTGTTTTTTGAAACAGACTCCTGCTTTGTTGCCTAGGCTGCAGTGCAGTTGTACGATAACAGCTCATTGCAGCCTCGACCTCCCTGGCTCAATCGATCCTCCCACCTCAGCCTTCTGAGTAGCTGGGGTTACAGGCCCATGCCACCACACCTGGTTGCTTTTTTTGTATTTTTTGTAGAGATGGGATTTCACCATGTTGCCTAGGCTGGTCTTAAACTCCTGGGCTCAAGTCAAGCAATCCGCCTGTTTTGGCATCCCAAAGTGCTGGGATTATAGGCATGAGCCATTGTGCCTGGATCTCTTCCTGTTTTTAAATTTTAAAATATTATTTAAAAAGCTAAATGCAACCCTTAAGACTAAAGTATACAGTCTGATAAATGTGATTTCATTACACTTGGATGCTCTGTCTTTCCTACTACCCGTGAACATGAAAACTCACAGCATAATCTAGCTCATCCCAATGAGTGACTGAAAGATTCAGTTCAAAGCTTCCTGAATCTTCTCTTTGTGTCAGATCCCTTGGGAGCCCAGAACATCCTTCTCCAACTTGAAGTCCAAGACTACATCTAATTAACTGGTCCAAACAAGTTTTCCTTCTATAAATGTATGGTATAAAGGAATTATTATGTGGATATTGAATCCCCTGGAATGAATCTCTACTTTCATCTTTTCCATCTTATTTTTGCCCTACTTTCTAAGAGACTTCCTCAAATTCATCTTTCAACCCTTCTATGAGTTTTACGCTTTTTTCTATTTTAAATTTTTTTGTTCTCTGAATCTTTCTCTTTTAAATAGCAAACTATTTTTTATTTCCTTTTTTTTTTTGAGACAGAGTCTCGCTCTGTCACCCAGGCTGGAGTGCAGTGGTGCAGTCTCGGCTCACTGCAACCTCTGTCTCCAGGGGTTCAAATGACTCTCCTCCCTCAGCCTCCCAAGTAGCTGGGATTACAGGCATGCATGACCATGCCCAGCTAATTTTTGTATTTATTTAACGGAGACGGGGTTTCACCATGTTGGCTAAACTGGTCTCAAACTCCTAAACTCAAATGATCCGTCCGCCTTGGCCTCCCAAAGTGCTGGGATTACAGGCATGAGCCACCGACCAGCCTAAATAGCAAACTAGTTTTTTGATCACAATCCTTTCTATTATCTGAGTTTAGTAATTTACAGTTTTCTTCTTCCTTATAGTCTGTTTCCTCTAAGTTGCTTTGTTGTTGTCTTTCTCTTTGTTTTGATCTCTGTCTTTCATGGTAGAGACTTGCCCCAAGGGTCTGGTAATTCTTACTTAAGAAAGCAGCACTAAAACTAATTGGAAGTTTTTATTCGTGGGTAGATCTTGTCATTGAAATGCTTCACTGTATAACGACTTGATTGGACTTTCTAGCTAGAGAACCCCCTGTGTGAGCATCTTCAGGCATTTTCCTTTAGGCTGGTCAGATTCCCTGGAGAATATTTTTCAGTTTCCTGCTTGGTGGGTGAAGGCCTGGTTGTGAGAATTCTAGGAGCTGGGTCGGGCCTGGGGGGGTGAGGCGGGCGGGGCGGGGTGGTGGGGTGGGGCGGCAGCGGGCGGGGGAGCAGTGTCTTAATCCCCCTGACTTAATATGATACCTCTGTTTTGGATGCTCCGCCCTTAAGATCTGTCTTAACCTCTTCAGAGAATATCTCTCTGTCTGCTGAGGATGAGAAAAGGCAGTTGCCTGACTGCACAGAGTAGGGGATGGTGTCTGAAGATGTTAAGCATCATTTCATATGCTCTATCCTTTTGGCTATCCCCTTTTGTGGGGTACCCATTTAAATCTGTCATCCATTTGGGTTGCCATTTTCTCATTGATTTGCGAAAGTTTCTCTTTGTTTTTTTGAGATGGAGTCTTGCTCCCATCACGCAGGCTGGAGGGCAGTGGGGTGATCTCGGCACACTGCAACCTCCACCTCCTGGGTTCAAGCAATTCTCCTTCCTCAGCCTCCCGAGTAGCTGGGATTACAGGCCTGCACTACCACACCTGGCTAATTTTTGTATTTTTAGTAGAGACAGGGTTTCTCCACGTTGGCCAGGCTGGTCTTGAACTCCTGACCTCAGGTGATCCACCTCCCTCACCTCGGCCTCCCAAAGTGCTAGGATTACAGGAGTAGGCCACCGCGCCCGGCGATTTGTAAAAGTTTTTATAAATTTTAGTTTGGAGTCCTTTACCAAATATGTACTTTGCAAATATCCTTTTCTAGTCTGTGGCTTGCCTTTTCTCTCTTTTAATGGCTCCTTTTGATGAACTGAAGTTCTTATTTTTTACAGTGTCAAATGGAAGCCTCAAACGACTCTCCTGCCTCAGCCTCAATTTTAGCAACTTAAAAAGGAATAATGTAATTTAGAAGTCTGGCTATCTTTCTGAGCTTGCTGTAATACGCTGCAATAGAACTTGCACTGAGCAGAAAACCATCTTTGTTCCAAGGTTCAGGGTTATGTTTCTTGTGCCAGCTGTCATCAAGATTAAACATTACCAGACACAAACTATACCTTGCTCTTCTAGGATCTCTGGCACCACTAAACAGGAAGAAAGGGATTAATCTTGGATTGTTATGGCAGACCATATGGCAACAAAGCTTTGGTCCCTAAAGGCAGAAGGATGAAGCTTCCAGGCCCAGGGAATAATTGTCTCTGCTTCCCTTCTTTACAACTTGCATGTTAACCTAATATCATTTTGGATAAATTTAATGCAATCCTGCAGCTATCTCGCCACTCCTACCTTCAATAAACCAAAATAGAAAGACCAAACATTCCGTTATACACAAATGATAAGGTTGTATTACCTTTAACAAGGAGTGGCTTGAAGAGACAGTTGGCCTACTGGCTAATTATTGACAAAGAGAAGGGCTATAAATCAACTTTTCAAAAATAAGAGCCACCATTCAACTGTTTTTGGCCTATAACAATGATAACTTCAGGCCAGATGCAGTGGCTCACCCCTGTAATCCCAACACTTTGAGAGCCTGAGGTGGGCGGATCACTTGAGGTCAGGAGTTCGAGACCAGCCTGGCCAAAACGGTGAAACTCCGTCTCTACTAAAAATAAAAAAATTAGCCGAGAGTGGTGGCACATGCCTGTAATCCCAGTTACTCAGGAAGCTGAGGCACAAGAATTGCTTGAACCCAGGAAGCAGAGGTTGCAGTGAGCCAAGATTGCGCCACTGCACTACAGCCTGGGCGACAGAGTGAGACCCTGTCTCAATAAATAAATAATGATACCTTCATACAATCAGCTTACTGTCTTTGGCAACTTTGCTGCAAGTAGTTTGTTGGAAGAATGCCAGGAAATAAAACTCCTCAAATTAAAGCTGCTTTGTTGTACACAGCACAGAATAGGGACTCCATAAATATTTATCAGGTGAATTTCAGGGTGCTGACATGGGTGTATGAGTTATACCTGCCTAAAAATTACTAGGCTTCAAATTATTTTAGCCAAGCTATATGGACTGGAATTCGGACCTTATTTGTCTTTTTGTCTCTATGGAGACTCTTGGAGCTGATCAGAGGTACAAACTATTTTCAGGTGCATGCCCTTCTTATGATCCTCATGTCTCAGAGGAGGCTGTCAATCTCTTACTCATGCCAACTGACAGGTAAGCAGCATGGGCCAGTTAATGTTCAGCTATACTCCAGGCACTTGTTAGAGAATGAAATATACTCATCTCACGCCAGTATATATCAAGAGCTCAACTAAGACCTGTAGACCAATGGAATAGAATTGCAAATCTAGAAATAAACCTATATATCTATGGCCAATTGATTTGGACACTGACAAGACATCAAGACCATTCATTTGGAAAAAAATAGTTGTTCAACAAAGAGTGATGGGACAACTTGATATCCACATGCAAAAGAAGAAAGTTGGACATCTACAAATATGTCATACATATACACCTGCATATACTCCGTATATGACATATATAAAATAAATTCAAAATAGATCAATGACCTAAATGTATGAGCTAAAACTATACAACTCTCAGAAGATAAACTTAAGGCTAAATATGTATGACCTTGGATTAAACAATGATTTCTAAGTCATGACAACAAAAGAACAAGCAACCAAGGAAAAGACAGATAATTTGACTTCATCAAATGAATATATGAAAAGGTGCTTAACATCATTAGTCATAAGGAAAATGCAAAACAAAACCACACTGAGATACAACTTCACACTCACTGGATGTCTATAATCAAAAAGATGGAAACTTACACTTGTCGAGGATGTAGAAAAATTGGAACCCTCATACATGGCTGGTGGGAATGTAAAATGGGGCAGTTACTGTGTAAATCAATTTGGCATTCCTCAAAAAGTTAAATACAGGATTACCATATGACCTAGGAATTCCACTCCTAGGTATATAACCGAAAGAATTGAAAACGTATGGCCACACAAAAACTTGTACACGAATGTTCATAGCAGCATTATTCAGAATAGCAAAAAGGTGCAAATCCAACCTAAGTATCCATCAACTGATGAATGAATGAACAAAATATAATATATCACACATCAGAACATTATTCAGCCATAAAAACAGATGAAATACTGGTATATGTTACAACATTATTGAAACTTGAAAACATGCTAAGTGAAAAGCTGACAAAAATAATTCTACATATTGTATAATTTCTTTCACATGAATCCAAAATAGGCAAATCCACAGCAAAATAAAGTAGAATACTGGTTTCCAGGGGCTGGGTGAGGGGAATAGGCACTGACTGCTAAAAGGCGTGGGGTTTCTCTTTGGGCCAATGAAATGTTCTAGAGTCAGATGGTGGTCATAGTTGCAGAGCTTTGTGCATATGCCAAAAACCATGAAGTAAACACTTTAAAATGGTCAGTTTTATGATATGTTAATGATATCTTAATTTTTTAAAAAAGAGAAAGAAAATAACTATGAAATAATTTAGTAATAGATGATTAAGCTCCACATGATAAGAACTATAATTGGGCCAGGCGTGGTGGCTCATGTCTGTAATTCAGGTACGGGGAAGCCAAGGAAAGAGGATTGCTTGAGCCAAGGAGTTGGAGACATAGAGGGACCATGTCTCTACAAAAAATTTAAAAATTGGCCGGGCATTGGCAGCGCATGCCTGTAGTCCCAGCTACTCAGGGGGCTGAGGCAGGAGGATCACTGGAGCCTGGAAAGGTCAAAGCTGTGGTGAGCTATAATCGTGCCACTGCACTCCAGCCTGAGCAACAAAATGAGACCCTGTCTCAAAAAATATATATACTTCTAATTTTACACCCTATAATTAAGGTATACATATGCATAAAGAAATATGAAAGAAGTTTTAAATAAAATTGAGATCATACCAAATTTCTGCATACCTTGAAATGGTTCCTAAAAGGCTTCTCCGTATTTGAAGATTTAAGTGTCAATGTTTTTACTATTTGCAATAAATTCTAAATCTTGGATGATGATTAATCTGTAACTTCATTGAGGTGAGCACTTTTTCCAAGGGTACATCTTTATTGTTTTCCCCTCAGTATGCATAATTATTGTAAAAAACTAAAGTAATACAGAAGGGCCAGGAGTTGTGGTGCATGCCTATAATCCCAGCACTTTGAGAGGCCAAGGCAGGAGGATAGCTTGAGCCCAGGAGTTTGAGACCAGCCTGCGCAACATGGCAAAACCTCGTCTCTACAGAATATTCAAAAATTAGCCAGGCACGGTGGCACACACTTGTAGTCCCAGCTACTTGGGAGGCTGAGGTGGGAGGATGGCTTGAGCCCAGAAGGTGGAGGTTGCAGTGAGCTGTGATTGTGCCACTGCACTCCAGCCTGGATGACAGAGCCAGACCTCGTCTCAAAACAAAAACAAAAACAAACAAAAAAGATTAAATACAGAAAAGCCCTACTCCTAAATCACTCTAACCTTTGAGATAATCTGGTTTTATATCCTTTCAGTTCTTCCTTTTAAGGCAAGATACAAATTGTGTGCCCTGTGGATGTGGAAGTGTATCACTTACCTGTGAGTGAGACAAGCAAACAGCCACTGTGGAGATGTGAATGTGGCTTTGTTTTATTTTTTGACCATATGCCCAGTAACTCATTAAAAGTTTGAAGTGAGTATTCCTGCACCATTCAAGAATATCAGAATTTATTAAAGTTATGAATAACTGGCCGGGTGCGGTGGCTCATGCCTGTAATCCCAGCACTTTGGGCGGCTAAGGCAGGCGGATCACGAGGTCAGGAGATCAAGACCATCCTGGCCAACATGGTGAACCCTGTCTCTACTAAAAATACAAAAATTAGCTGGGCGTGGTGGCGCGTGCCTGTAGTCCCATCTACTCCAACTCCAGAGGGTGAGGCAGGAGAATCGCTTGAACCCAGGAGGCGGAGGCTGTAGGGAGCCGAGATTGCGCCACCGCACTCCAGCCTGCACAATGGGATCGAGACTCCATCCCAAAAAAAAAAGTTACGAATAACTTCATCGATATCATAGTCATGATTCTAGTAGTGAATGCATACTGTACTGAATGTTTCCTAGGTAGCATAGCCCATGCTGACTGTTCTGCATAGTCAGGATAATGGAATCCTCCCAACAATCCGTCTTTTACAGATGGGGAAACTGAGAATTAGATGGGCTAAGTAACTTGCCCAGGACCAAAAAGATGGCAGAGCTAGGATCTGAACCCCGATGTGGTTGATCACAGAGACTAAACTCTGAACAACTATACTTCTTAGAATATCATAGATCTACTCCATATGACAAAATATCCACACAAGTCAATCGGGGAAGGAATAAATTACATAACAAATGGGCCTTACTCCATATTATATCACAAAATTATTTCTAGCTATTAATAAGTATAAAAAAACCATTAAAAGAAAACCATTAAAAATAGAATATAAATTGTACCTTAATTTATAAAAGAAAATAATTTTTTAAAAATAAAAAATATAGGTAACTATTTTACTGATTTGGGGGCTTAAGGGAATTATCAATAAATTTACTGATTTGGGGGCTTAAGGAAATTATCAAAAATTTAAATCGTACAGATTATAGGTAAAAGTATCACCAACAAAATTAAAAGACAAACTACAAAGAAGGAGAAAGATTTGCTACTAATACGACTGAAAAAGTGCTAGTATCCCTAATACATAAAAATCTTTTATTCAACAGTAGGAAAAATGGTGACATCTCAATAACAAAATGGCAAAGGACATGAATATAGAATTTACAGAAGAGAAAACATAAAGGACTAATAAATTACTAAAAAATACAAATTAAAATAACAAGGGACTGTCATCTTTTGCCATCATTATTAAAGGTGATAAGAATGATTATATAAGTATCTGCCAGATGTGGAAAATGGTGACGTTCATAGACTTTAGTACAAAGGATTGGTAGAGCCTTTCTGGAGAGCAATTTGACAATATTTATCAAAATTCATAGAGTACTTTCACCACTTGATGTAGTAATTCCCTTTCCAGAAGTCTATCTAAAGGAAAGAATTAGCAGGGTGTCAAAGATATCTCTATAATAAAAAGATTATAAATAAAAGTTTAATAAAAGGGAATATACTCCCACTATTAAAAATCATATTTCTGAGGCCAGGTGCAGTGGCTCACCCCTGTAATCCCAGCACTTTGGGAGGTTGAGGCAGGAGACTTGCTTGAGCCCAGGAGTTTGAGACCAGCCTGAGCAACATAGTGAGACCTCTGTCTCTATAAAAAAATAAATTAAAGACATCATATTTCTGAACAATATTTAATGATATGGAACATGTTTATTATATATGTGTGTTCAGCTATCTATAGCTAAATCTATAAAAAATATAAAATATCTATCTATAACCTTACATATTGTGAAATGGCAAAGGCAAGATATGAAAGTTTCTATGTGTATATATTTTTTATAGCTGTGAAAATGGGTGTATATATAGATAATTATTACAGATATAGAAATATGTATATATAGCAGGAAATAAATACACAAAAATCATAAAAGTCATTATTCTGGTTAGAGGGATGCAGCATTGTTTTTCTTTTCTGGGAATATTTGCTACATATTTTTAAAGGAAAATGTGTTACTTTACTCATCAGGTTATAACAGAAACAAGAGTGTTTTAAAAGTTAATTTGTTTTTATCCAATAAATATTTAAGTTCTAGGGAGGCATCCTTAACAAAATGGGCAGAGATACAAACAATTTCTATACAAAGATGATCATTATAGCATTATTAATAATCCCTTAATTTTGAGAGGAAATTGCTGAATTTAATTATAGGACAATTATTGAATAGAATATAGTACGTTCAAATAAAAGAATATTATAACTCAGTCCTGCTTTCAAGGAAGTTTTAATACCATTGTGAAATTCTAATATGTTAAGGGAAAGAGAAGATAGGCCAGGTGCAGTGGCTCACGCCTTTAATCTCAGCACTTTGGGAGGCCGAGGCGAGCAGATGGCTTGAGCTCAGGAGTTCAAGACTAGCCCGGCTAACATGGTGAAACACCGCCTTTACTAAAAAATACAAAAAATTGGCTGAGCACGGTGGGCCTGTAGTCCCAGCTACTCCGGAGGCTGAGATGGGAGAATTGCTTGAGCCTAGGAGGTGGAGGTTGCAGGGAGCTGTGATCGCACCACTGTACTCCAGCGTGGGCGACAAAGCAAGATTTTGTCTCAAAGAAAAAAAAAAAAAAGAAAATGGAAAAACAGAAGATAGAAATTATTTAATATGTATCTTGTCTTTATCTTTGGGTTATGAGAATATTATTTTGTCGTGCTTGCATATTTTCGGTTATATTTTTTACTTGGTTGTAACTAATATTTTATATATAATGAGCAAACAATTTATTCAATTCATCTATGTATAATCATCCTGTTTACTCATTTATTTGCTTGTTTACCAACTTATCCACTTAATAATTTGTTTATAGAGACTGGGCTTGAATTCAGGTTCTGGCAGACAATAATCGGGACTTTGGGCAAATTACCAATCTTCCTTAGTCTCTGTTTTCTTGTCTATAAATGAGAAGAAATACATCTACTCTGCATGACTAAATGAGGTAATGTATATAAATACTCAGCACGATAACTCACTCCTAAAAGGTGCTCAAGAAATAGCAGTTGATATTATTTTATTATTGTTATTTTTTAAGTAGATGCAAAGAAATAGTGGGGAATCAAAAATGTGTGGGCAGAGACATTCACATTCTCCCAGTCAAGGGAGTTATTGAAATTATAATTTTAAAACAAGAACTGTAAAATATATTACATTTTTGGAACTTAAAGGGAACGTAAATGTCAATGTAAATCAAGGATCAAACACTGAAAAAATATAACCTTAGAAATAATGCAGTGCACTGAGTAACCCCAGGAAATTCTCCAGTGTTGCTTAATAACTATGCCATTGCCACCTAGTGGAATTAGTGATGCATTACATAGCCCAGAAAATTGGAGATTTTATTTTGAAGTATTAAATGGTTTATATAGAAAGGCCAAATTACACAAATATTCTTCTATATGTCCCCATCATCTCCTTTGGACTACTGAAATACTCGTCTAACTAGTCTTTCATCTTACATCAGAGCCCCAACCCATTCTCCTACATAGAACAGGCAGAGTAAGCTTTCTAAAATATAAATCCGATCATGTTACTTACACAGATTGAAAATGCAAAACACCTTGCATGGCGTGGAAGGTCTCCAGCTTCATCTGTCCCAGCCTCGCTAAGTCCCAGTGACTATCTTTCCAGTAAGAATTTTCCGCCTCAAGGCTCCCAAATATACAGGATTTTTTGTTTGCTTGTTTGTTTGTTTTTGACAGTCTTGCTCTGCCGCCCAGGCTGGAGCGCAGTGGCACGATCTCGGCTCACTGCAATCTCTGCCTCCCAGGTTCAAGCGATTCTCTTGCCTCAGCCTCCCAAGTAGCTGGGATTACAGGCACCTGCCATCACGCCCGGCTAATTTTTGTATTTTTAGTAGAGACGGGGTTTCACCATGTTGGCCAGGTTGGTTTCGAACTGACCTCAGGTGATCTGCCCGCCTCAGCCTCCCAAAGTGCTGAGATTACAGGTGTGAGCCACTACGCCTGGCCCCAAATATACAGTTCTTTCTGCCTAGAATGTTCTTCCTCAGCTTTTTACATGCCAAATTCGTCATCCTTCAAGACCAAACTTGTTTCCCTCGGACAGATCTTTCTGCAACTACATTATGCACCCCTAGTATTTTCTCTCACAGTATTCTGTTCTCTTGCTTTATGGCATTTCATTACAAATTATGCTCAGGTATTTTTTCCTGTTTGGTTAATACCTGTTTCCCCCTTCAAACTGTATGCACCATGTTTAACAATGTATATGTCAAAGCTTAGTACTGTGTAGTACAATAGTACGTGTGCATTAAGGAGTCTATATAATGGAATGCCATTTAGTCATCAAAAATAGTGTGTTCGATGGGTATTACTGACATAGAATGTTGTACATGATATAAGTGTAAGTGAAAAAAGTAGGTTTTATGGTAATACAATCATTTTTGTTTTTAAGATGTGAATATATACCACATACATATTTACCATATATTCCAAATATATGTGTTTAAAAATCTGCAAGGTGTTACCATGGTTATTTAAGTTAACAAAATGTGAGTGTAGTTAATTTTCTTTCTTTCTTTTTTTTTTTTTTTTTTTTGAGATGAAGTCTTACTCTGTTGTCCAGGCTGGAGTGCAATGGTCTGATCTTGGCTCACTGCAACCTCCACCTCTTGGGTTCAAGCGATTCTCCTGCCTCAGCCTCCCAAGTATCTGAGACTACAGGTGTGCACCACCACGCCTGGCTAATTTTTGTATTTTTGGTAGAGATGGGGTTTCACCTTGTTGGCCAGGTTGGTCTTGAACTCCTGACCTCAGGTGATCTGCCCACCTCGGCCTCCCAAAGTGCTGGGATTACAGGTGTGAGCCACTGTACCCGACCAATTTTCTTATTTTTGCTTATCTTTTAAAATACTAATTGTTTATCACCTTTGTAGCTATAACAGTTGAAGTTGAGATCTAATGGGATCATATCCTATATGGGACTGAGAGAGTTAGTTAGTATGACTAGTTAGCAGTAAACATTGCTTTCAGGATGACTACTAACATCAGTGAGGTCTGAGGCAAGAGGACAAATGGAAGACTGTGCTCCCATTCTCTTCCCACTCCTCGCCCAAACCCACACTAGGAGGGGCTGCTCACGCTTACCTGTGGACACCTGAGCACACAAGGGCAAGCTCCAGCCACATCCCCTGCTACAATCACAGCCAGTATCCATCCTTAGGAAGAAGTACCTGGAGAAGAAACTCATACAGGCCTTGTCTTGGGAGGGAGTTCTAGGGTCCTAGGTTTCTGGAGAGTGGTCTTAGGCTTAGGGGGGGCATGTCCCCTTAATCCCATGGTGGACCCCTTACCCCATGGAAGAGGGAGGAGGGCAAGAGCAGAGAGCCTGGTGTTCAGGATCTAAAGATTGTACTGATTGCATCTAATCAAAATTAACTCTGAAAAATCTCTTAAATCATCCATAAAGTACAATACTGTACATATGTTTTATGTACGCAGCCCTATATTATTATTTTTAATTTTTCCTTGTCCATGTTTCCCTATGGCTCTCAATTAATTTAATTTCATCTTCCATGATGTTGGAATCAACACCCACTTACCTGGTTACTTGAACAATGTTTCCTTCTATATTCATGGTGAGTAAACCGTTAAAAGCATTCAGATTTTCTTGATAGATTGGCTTTTAGGGTTGATGACATCTATTGCTCTCTTAAGTGAATACATCTATAAGATGACTCCTTGTATATTTTGGAAAATGACAGGACTCGAAATGACAAGTTGAAAGAAAGGGAAATTTAATGATTCTAGGTTACCAGCTTGAACAACTGGTTTAACAGTGTTACTATTTACAGAGATAGGAAAGGTTAGAGGAAGAAGCGGTGTAGATGTATTATAATTCATTCACCTGATTCTCTATTGTTGGGTATTTAGGTTGGCTGCAATATTTTATAACAAGGAACAATAGTCTGATTTGCAGCAAAATCTTTTCACATGTCCTTCATTTCTAAAGAAAGAATTGCTGGGTAAAAATGTGCACATTCTTGAGATTTTATTTTATTTTATGAGACCGAGCCTCGCTCTGTTGCCCAGGCTGGAGTGCAATGGGGCAATCTCGGCTCACTGCAAACTTCATCTCCCGGGTTTAAGTGATTCTCCCTGCCTCAGCCTCCCGGACTAGCTGGGATTACAGGCATGTGCCACCATACCCGGCTAATTTTTGTATTTTTAGTAGAGACGGGGTTTCACCATGTTGGCCACGCTGGTCTCGAACTCCTGACCTCAGGTGATCTGCCCACCCCGGCCTCCCAAAGTGTTGAGATTACAGGCGTTGAGCCACCATGCCTGGCCTATTCTTGAGATTTTTAATACATGTTTCCACGTGACTTTCAAAAGAGCTGTTTCCTCACACTGTTAACATGAGAGTAGATTTCAAACACTCAAGTTCTAAGTCTCCCTCTCTCTTTCCTTTCCTCCCACTTTTCCTTTGTTCATTCAGTAAGTACCTACTATGTCCCACACAGGGCCTGACATAAATCTAACTTTGCTCCTTGTTAGGGGTTAGGAGATGATTGGGGAGAAGGAAGTGTGATGGAGAACTCTAGAGTTTTTAATATGAGTGACTTGGATATTCTACCCACAGACTTGTTTGACTCTGGACAGCAGACAAGATAAGCTAAAATTCCTTCTTTATTTAAATTTGTGGTGCCACTGAGAGTTTGTACGAAAAAATGTTCAACTTCACGCAGACCAGAAGTAGGACACTGAAAATAGGCTTTGCCCCCAGGGAATTATAATTTAGAGGGTACCATTTTACAATGCAAATTTGGCCCTCTAATTAGCCAAATGGTCACAGCAATTCTCCAGCATATAAGGTAGGTCTGTCCTATCCGGGGATCTGTCTCATGGCAGCTGATAAAGGATGGGGCTGGGCACGGTGGCTCACGCCTGTAATCCCAGCACTTTGGGAGGCCGAGGGGACGGATCACCAGTTTAAGAGATCAAGACCATCCTGGTCAACATGGTGAAACCCCGTCTCTAATAAAAATACAAAAATTAGCTGGGTGTGGTGGCACGTGCCTGTAGTTCCAGCTACTCAGGAGGCTGAGGCAGGAGAATTGCTTGAACCTGGGACGCAGAAGTTGCAGTGAGCTGAGATGGTGCCACTTCACTCCAGCCTGGCTACAGAGTAAGACTCTGTCTCAAAAAAAAAAAAAAAAAAAAAAAAAAAAGAAAGAAAAGAAAAAAAAAGGATGGAGCAGGAGGCCCAAGGTCAGGGCAGGAGTCCCGCATCATGAGATCATGAGGGCCCCTTTCTGTGCAGTACAGAGGGACCAGCTTCCACCCTGCTGATTTGAGGGGAAATTTCTACTTGGCTTGAGTACCTAAGTTGCTAGATGTAACTCTGACCTTGAGGAAAAAAGGAAGTTGGTGGACTTCCTTATTGTCATAAATCAGGTAGGAGAGTCCAACCTAACGCTATCATCTCTCTCAACTGGCACTCAGTGAAACACTTGAGTATGCTCAGTACTGCAGTCACTTCTACCAGAGGTCCGAACTTACTGGAAAAGTTAGGCCTGTCCAAGACTGAAAACTACTGAGAATGCAGCAGTGTGCTGAAGTAATTCAAAGGAGATTCCTGGCCGGGCGCGGTGGCTCACACCTGTAATCCCAGCACTTTGGGAGGCCGAGGCGGGTGGATCAAGAGGTCAGGAGATTGAGACTATCCTGGCTAACACGGTGAAACCCCGCCTCTACTAAAAATACAAAAAATTAGCCGGGCAACGCGGTAGGCGCCTGTAGTCCCAGCTACTCGGGAGGCTGAGGCAGGCGAATGGCATGAACCCGGGAAGCGGAGCTTGCAGTGAGCCGAGATCGCGCCTCTGCACTCTGTCTGCCTGGGCGACAGAGCGAGACTCTGTCTCAAAAAAAAGGAGATTTCTGAAGTCTTGTGAACCTAATGCAAGACTGGAGTATGAGTGTTGTTGCTCTGTTCTCTGAATGTGGGTTACTATATAAACTCCTGTAATCTGTAATCCAGAACTCTTTTAATGACTGTGGCTCTAATGCTTAGTTAAATAACTTGCCAGAGGCTCTCTGACCTCTAGTAATATAACTTAAGTTTCTGAGTCATTGTGATCTCAACTTTAAAATGGGAACGACTCTCTGTCTCATGATTCTTACAAGGATTTAAAGACAATGCCTAGAAAGCCCTTAGCACAGTGGCTTTTGCTTACTAGGCAAAAGGAGAAAAAGTGTTCAGTAAATGATAGCTGTTCCAGCAGCTATGTATGCCATTCCAGCACATCTAATTCATAAAATATTAATGCATTCCATTTATCAGATCATCTATTTGAAAACCAGAGGAACCACTTCCAGGTATTGTTTTATAAGGAAAATAAATAATTTTAAGGTGAAATAATTTTTAAAAGGCTTAACACCCCCCTTTTAAAAATATATGATACGGTTAAACCTGTGGAACTCTGGATATTTGTTACTTTATTCAACATTTTCTGAATTATTTTTATTTATCAAAATTATGCTATATATCTGTGTCTTTCTGAATGGACTCTTGCAGTGCTTAACTCAGTAGGACATCAAAGCAACACAACAGCACGTCTATCTAGACCATCCTTTTTTTTTTTTGAGATGGAGTTTCACTCTTGTTCCCAGGCTGGAGTGCAATGGCGTGATCTCAGCTCACCGCAACCTCTGCCTCCCGGGTTCAAGTGATTCTCCTGCCTCAGACTCCCGAGTAGCTGTGATTACAGGCATGTGTCACCATGCCCGGCTAATTTTGTATGTTTAGTAGAGAGGGGGTTTCTCCCTGTTGGTCAGGCTGGTCTCGAACTCCCAACCTCAGGTAATCCGCCTACCTCAGCCTCCCAAAGTGCTGAGATTACAGGTGTGAGCCACCACACCCAGCCTAGACCATCCATTTTGGATAATCTTGGCACCGACTCATAATCAGCTCAAAATCAGCTCAACTTTTTGGCACATTTTTAATTTGAAAGAAAAGAAAGAGATATATTAAAAAGCGATGCATGATTCTCAGTGAAAGAAAAGAGTCTTTGTAACTCTCCCTTATACCCCACCATGCACATGACTCTAGGACAAAGGAAAGAGTGTTTGTAACTTCAATTTCCCAGCCCAACAGGATGCTAACATTTTGTAAATAAAAAAAGTCACCAATTTTCCTGACTTTTATATAATCAAGTGTTTTCACTGCCTTGGTCTTTCTAGGACTCTAACAAGAAGTAAAATAGGACATTTGGCCTCTTTCCTCTGTTCCTGCCAAAACCTTGGGGTGATACAAGGCAATAGGGAGCACTGTGCTAGGGTCAGGGTCAGGGGATCCTGGATGGGGAGGGCTTGGAGACTTGTACTTGTTCTGAATAATGGCAGACAAAAGAGACCTCTAATCAAATGCTTCCTCTAATCAAACACTCGAAGGGCTGCTGAACAGCACAGGCACCTGCTGTTCCAGAAGACGGAGCAAGGAGCACTGCATGGGAGGTAGGAAGCAACAGATTTTGCTCTCAACTCTCAGAGCAGGCAGCATGGAAACACATTGCCTTCTTTTTTTTTTTTTTTTTTTGAGACGGAGTTTCACTGTTATGGCCCAGGCTGGAGTGCAATGGTGCAATCTCGGCTCACTGCCACCTCTGACTCCCGGGTTCAAGTGATTATCCTGTCTCAGCCTCTGGAGTAGCTGGATTACAGGCACATGCCACCATGCCCGACTAATTTTTGTATTTTTAGCAGAGATGAGATTTCATCATATTGGTCAGGCTGGTCTCGAACTCCTGATCTCAGGTGATCCACCCACCTCGGTCTCCCAAAGTGGTAGGATTACAGGCGTGGGCAACCACGCCCAGCCGGAAATACATTGCCTTCTAAGAGAACTTCTGAACTAGGTAGAAGGTAGAAATTACTAAATTAATTTATATTAATAATTAACAGTTGGCTATACCTGTAAGTTGGGTGTTCCAAAGCAAATAAGAGGCTTCTTGGAGTATAGATGTTCAAACCTTCTAATTCTCAGATTGGAACACATGGTCTTTCCAAAGGCTGGTTTTCCTGTCTTGTGTATGTCTTGAAAGATATTGTCTTTATAAAACCACAATGAAGGCACAATCTCCTTTCTTATCCTGTGAGCTTATTAAACGCAGATAAAATTTACTTTGAACATACTTTAAAATCCTTCAAGTACAAATACAGCAGGGTAATATTTCAGGATCGTCATTATCTCCCCATATCAGGCACCAGCTTTGTCTTGCAGCCACACTTGGGCAGGCATTTATATTAGTGCTGTTCTGTGCTACAGCTTTGCAAACTCGCATTTTTTTTTATAACCATATGTCTCTATGCTAACTCTAGCGTTCTTCAGCTTGTAAGACTTTTTCTTTTGTGTCTTTTCAAACTTTTGTCACTTGGCTCTATTTTCATTGTCAAGTTCGCTGCCAACTTTTGTTCAGTTACAATCTGCCAACATCTTGGCATTTCCAGGATATTACATTAAGAGTAGATGAGTGCAAACAGAGCAAACTAAGTGCAATGAAGACTATCCCCAAAAATGTTGTCCCTCTAAGTCAAAGATTAACTTTTGACTAAATTTTTGAGAGTAAGGTCCTTTAGGCTGTTGACTTGGCCAATAAGCAAGAAACCACAGTCTGTTAGGCAATATCTGCTAATAAGAAAGTCACATTTCAGCACGAGTGGCTAAGAGATCCTCTCCTGATTTGGGGGCAGTCCAGTCAGGCACAAGCTGCTTATCTGTGCAATTGGGGCAGCTTAACCCATAGGCCAGGAAAGCCTGGCTTTGGGAATCACATCAGGGTTGTGGCCCATGTCTAGTGGTGAGCAAATATTGACAGAACTGGGGTCCTCCTGGGACAACAAGGGAGTGGGATGGGTGGGGGCTAGTTAATGACTGTCAAACTCCATACCCAACACAGCTCAAAATCTTTACAAAGACATCAAGACAGAAAATCTGTAAGCTAAGAAGAGTGATTTTATTTAATTAACCTGTTCCAGAGGTAAGCCCCACAGAACAACACTGAACAGCATGATCTAATGGCCGGTTACTACTGTTGCAGTCTGAACTGAAGGCTGTGAACTTCCTGGTCTTTTAAAAATTATTTACTTCTAATTATCTTTTTTTTTTTTTTTTTTTTTTTTTTTTTTGAGATGGAGTTTTGCTCTTGTTGCCCAGGCTGGAGTGCAATGGCGTGATCTCGGCTCACTGCAACCTCTGCTTCCCGGGTTCAAGCGATTCTCCTGCCTCAGCCTCCCGAGTAGCTGGGATTACAGGCATGCACCACCACACCCAGCTAATTTTTTGTATTTTTAGTAGAGACGGGGTTTCACCACGGCCAGGCTGGTCTTGAACTCCTGGGCTCAGGTGATCCGCCCGCCTCGGCCTCCCAGAGTACTGAGATTACAGGTGTCAGCCACCGCGCCCAGCCTATTATCATTATTTTTAGAGACAGAGTCTCATTCTGTTGGCTAGACTGGACTGTAGTGGTACAATCATAGTTCACTGTAACCTCAAACTCCTGGGCTCCAGCAAAAGTCCTGCCTCAGTCCTCTGAGTAGCTGGGACTATAGGCACATGCCACCATACCTGGCTAATTAAATTTCTTTTTTTTTTGTAGGGATGAGATCTTGCTATGTTGCCCAGGCTGTTCTCAAACTCCTAAATACAAGTGATCCTCCAGCCTCAGCCTCCTGAGTAGCTAGGATTACAGGTATAAGCAAGCCACCATGCCTGGCTGCTTCCTGGCCTTCTGATGGCTCACTGATATCAAGGGGAAGATAAAAAAGAATGGAAAGGACTAGCATTTATTAAGAATCTGCTGCGTGTTGGGCACTGGTTTCAGGATGGAATCACATTTTTCACTCAATCTTCAAGAGAAGGTATTATTAGCTCCTTTTGCCAGGTAAAGAAAGAGGAGAAGTTAAGGAACTTGGCAAGTTGATGGGGTGGGCAAGATCCAAACTCAAATCCATCAGATTCCAAATTCTATGCTTTTCCACCAGACCATGATAAGTGCATAAAGACATGCATGGTATGGCTGAAGACCAAGCAGGAGGGAGGAGGGTGAAACAAAGGGACTCTTTATCCTTTTCCCATGAGGGAAGGTCCTGATCATGTGTATGACCACAAAGTGAGCATCTTACCCTGATGTGAAAGGCAACGTGGTAATATATCCATTATCACTTATTATTTTAAAAGCATGTGAAATTACACAGAAAACAATGAATTGGTTTATTTCATGCCTCAGGTTTTAGGAACCAGTGCTCAGCGTTTGGCCCCAGTAAGGACACCGATGGGATTTTCTGGGGTCTCTGTGAGGAGAATGCTGTGTGTGAGTCCCTGTTAGGACAAGGAGAGGAGGCAGTGCAGCAGCTCACACATAAAAGGAACAGAAATTCAGCTCTGTTAAATATCTGCATTAAAACTAAAAGCAAAACCTTTTACAGCACACAGGTCAAATGTAATTACCAGAATGCTAAGATACTTTCCAAAGGGACTGGGACCTTTTGTGTTTAATCTGCATGAAATTCTCAATTAATAGATATAATCTTAGGCCTTTTGACTCAGTTTTGACCACTGTCAGATAAATAGGAGGTTCTATACTTTGTGCATTGATATTCCAGTGGGATAAACAACCTGATAAAAAGCAAATCTTAAATTTAAACTATTCTCTGGTTATTCACCACCTACAGGATAAAATCTAACCTTCTTGGCAGGTGGGTGAGACGTGGCCTGACTCCTTGGCCTCATCTCTTATCATTTCCAGCCTCACACTTTATAAGAACATATTATTTGGAGGTTACTGCTTTCCAAGTGCATACGCCGCAAATGCTATTTCACACCTTTATGCCTTAGCACACACCAGTCTCTTTTTTGGGAACTTCAAATCTGGCAATGCCTGTGGAGGATTTAGAAGGTCACACTCTTCCCCTAGGCCTCAACTTATTCCTTGACCGACCCCAGTGGAATGAATTGTTGCCCCCACCCCCAACTGCTTTGATACATTATACACACTTCCATTGCTACACTGACCACACCTATCCCCTCTCCATCCCTCAACTGTGAGCCTCCCTGAGAGGAATACTGGCATATAGTAGGTGCTCAGGAAAGTAGAGAAACCAGTTTTTCTCTAAGATATCATGGTACCTTTTTTTTTTTTTTATCTTGCCTGGAGTCTTTGATGTCAGATAAGAATTAGCTTCTTCTTATTTCCATAAGACAAAAAAACAGAGAACAAATTCCCTAGTCAAAAAGTTCATTAGGCCAGGTGCGGTGGCTCACGCCTGTAATCCCAGCCCTTTGGGAGGCCAAGGTGGGTGGATCATTTGGGGTCAGAAGTTCTAGACCAGCCTGGCCAACATGGGGAAACCCACCTCTACTAAAAATACAAAAACTAGCTGGGCATGGTGGCGGGCACCTGTAGTCCCAGCTACTCGGGAGGCTGAGGTAGGAGAATTGCTTGAACCCGGGAGGTGGAGGTTGCAGTGAGCCGAGATCACGCAACTGCACTTCAATCTGGGCAACAGAGCAAGATACTATCTCAAAAAAAAAAAAAGTTCAGCAAATTCTTTCAGAGAATATCCAAAAGTTGGTCTTTTTTCAAATGAACGTAAAACAGGAACATTCATTCTAAGAAACATATAAGATAATCGAAGGGCAATATTCTTCAAGTATATACTGCTTGTAGCTGAAAGTTAGTGAAAAGAGGATACACATATAAAAGTTAGTGTCCCATACCTGGAGCTTTGGGTATGTTAATTACCGCTGTTAGAATGCAAACACTAAATGCCTTCAGTATTGGAGGCCCCATTAGAGAAAACACCTGTGTAGTTTCAGCGTTGTTAATTGCCACGCTTAACCAGCAGGTGGCGCTAGAGACAAGCACATGTACTATGGCTGCCCTCTCAAGGACGACCACCCCAAAATCCTGCTCCAGGTGGAACTCCTGCCTCCCTCTAAGGTTCCGTCCCTCCGTGGAAACTTCAGCTGGAACAGCATGCATGTCCATAGTTCTCAAATTTTATTATGCAGCAGAATCCTCTGGACTGGGTTGGGGTTTGTTAAAATGCAGATTTCTGTCTGCCGGCTGCAGAGATTCTGATTCAGCAGGTAGAAGTGAGACCCTGAGTAATTTCTGTTTTGAACACTGCCTTTTTACCTTCCTTGCACCCACTATTGTAATGCATTTTGAGAAACACTGATTTCTATTCTGTGTGGACTGTTCAAAATCATCTCATAGCCTCTACTCAGAAACAATCAGGCTGCCAAAGGATTCATTTGTTGATTCACTCAATAAACCTCTATATTGTGCCCTTAATAGCTTCCCAGTTACCCTTGGCTACCTTCACAAAGTTGTGCAGCTCATCCTCCTATCTCAGGCTTGGGATCAACCATAGAATCCAGTAAAGTCTTGACCTTTCCTTTCTTATGTTTGATGGGTGAGTATCCCACCAAAGAACCTGGCTTCCACTCTGAGAGGAAAAAAAAATCTTTTCTCATCAAGAGCATTCATATATTTACAGAAACTCTGCCAATAAATGGATCCCTAATGGTTAGTTTATAGGACATAAACATTCCAAAGTGGTGAAAATGCATCTTATTCCTATGGCTTTTTTTTCTTTTTTGTTCTAGCAGGGTCTCGCCATGTTCCCCAGGCTGGAGTGCAGTGGCTATTCACCGGTGTGTTCATCACGTACTACAGCCTAGTTTCCTGGGCTCAAGAGATCTTCCTGCCTTAGCCTTTTGAGTAGCTGGCACTACAGTTGTGCACCACGGTGCCCAGACTACTATGATTTTAAACACAGATAAAAATAATAAATCCATTACTACCTAAAAATTAAAATGCTGCTATGTTTTACGGCAATATTAACTTCGTAAATCCAAGATAAAAATTCTAGTAGTAAAAAAGGGATAAATTAGAGGCTACAAATAAATTACAACAAAAATTTCATTAGAAACTTAAAATTGCTATAATATGTTTACCCAGGGGGTGCTGAGGGAGCATGCATTCTTAGGAACTTTAATGAAAATCGTGGATCCAAATGCAGACTCCAGCTAAAAAACACTAACTGTCGGCTGGGTGTGGTGGCTCACACCTGTAATCCCAGCACTTTGGGAGGCTGTGGCGGGTGGATCACGAGGTCAGGAGATACAGACCATCCTGGCTAACATGGTGAAACCCCATCTCTACTACCAAAAATTAGCCAGGCATGGTAGGTGTGCCTGTAATCCCAGCTACTTGGGAGGCTGAGGCAGAAGAATTGCTTGAACCCAGGAGGCAGAGGTTGCAGTGAGCCAAGATCGTGCCACTACACTCCAGCCTGGGCGACAGAGCAGGACTCTGTCTCAAAAAAACAAAAATACAAAAAAACAAACACTAACTGTCCAGCGAAAGCTTAGCAAATGCCCTGAGTCTACTTTTTTTGAACTTTCTGACTCTTAGAAAAATGTTTGCACTAGAATAGACTTTCACTCTGTGCTCAGTCCTGCCTTACAACATCCCAGCTGCAAAAGTACCACCCAGCCTCTACACACATTCTTTCGTAGTCACGGGGATCACGTCTTCTCCTGGAGTTAAGTCCGTCTTGGTAGTGTTCCAGTTTTTAGGAAGTCTTCCTCACATTCTGTCTGATAGGCAGGAAAAGCCAGCGACTCCACTAGGTGGCCTTTCCCCTCCTAGGACTTAGCATAGTGCCTGGGTTAGGACTGCATCTCAGCTGCATTTAACAGAAACCTATTATAGTGGCTTCAACGAGAAAGGGATTCATTCTTCTCATGTAACAGTAAGCCCAGAAGACAGCAAGCCCAGCTGTGGAGAAATGAGGCAAGAATGCTTTCTGGAAACCAGGCTCCTTCTGTCTTTTGGTTCTGCCATCTTTTGGTCTGTGGTTTTGTTGATGTTTGTAATATGTCTTTTGTTCCATCAAGTAGGATCATATCTGCATTCCAGACAGGCCAGAGAAGGGGAAAACCAGGAGGATGGGCGGCACCTATATTGGGAAGGCGAAATTTTCTTGGAAATTGCCATTATTCTTTAGCTTGTATCTCACTGGGCAGAACTGTGTCATATGGCCACTTCAAGCTTAAGGGAAGTATGGAAAGGTGAGTATTTTAGTAAGGCATTTTGCTAACCAGAATGATACCTGGGTTATATTCATGAAAAAGATGGGCAGAAGATCAACAGCAGGGCAATCAGCACTCACTGCCACAGCCTGATAGTAATAGGTGATTAATATATATTAATTGACTGATGAAACAGAAGTCTCTTTTTCCAACCATTAGAACCCTTTAGGGGCTCAGGACCTGACTACAGACACCATTTTTTCTACAACATCCCTTTAGATATTTGAATATAGTAATCATTGCTTTTCCCTTTCTCTACCCCAAGATGTCTCTTTTCCCAGTAGATATCTTCTCTAAGCTTGTCTCTGAAAACACTCTCATTCGTTTATATTCCAGGTGTGGATTGACCTATAAAAAGTAATGCAGAGCAGGCAGGGCGTGGTGACTCACGCCTGCAATCCTAGCACTTTGGGAGGCCAAGGCAGGTGGATCATCTGAGGTCAGGAGTTCGAGATCAGCCTGGCCAAAATGGTGAAAACCGCTCTCTACTAAAAATACAAAAAAATTAGCCAGGCGTGGTGGCAGGTGTCTGTAATCCCAGCTACTCAGGAGGCTGAGGCAGGAGAATCGCTAGAACCCAGGGGGCCGAGGTTGCAGTGAGCTGAGATGGTGCCACTGCACTCCAGCCTGGGTGACAGACTGAGACACCATCTCAAAAATAAATAAATAAATAATGCAGTCATTTCCTTTCTCCTGCTGTATACCATGTGGTCGCTATTATCAAATAGCTACCACAAAGAGCACATATTGTGCCCAGACCTTGGTTTCCAAACACCAGTTTCCATTAAAAGGAACCAGGGCTCACTTGAAGACTTGGCTGATTACAGAGTTGAGACCAGGAAAGCACAAGATGAGCTTGGAACATCTGGTTGTGTCAGTAAACAAGGAAGTACTCAAAGAATGATGGGGACAGATCAAAAGTACAGGAGCCAGCTTGAATGAGCTCCTATTGGCTAAATCTGAGACAATGTGGGCATAAAAATAAACGAGGATAACAGAAAAAAGTAACAATCTAGGATTTGATATTTATTTATTTGATGAATAATCAATATTTATTCAACAAATAAATATGTATTTGAGTAATTAAAACTTTATTTGACATACATTTATTTGATGAATAAATATTTATTTGATGAAAAACTAAGTGGGTGAGAAGAGAAAGATTTTCCTTACAGTAGAACACCAGCTAATAAATATAGGAAGAATGATGAAATTAGAAAATCATCATTATATGAAAACACCAGTAACAGCTGTTTCAGAGAAGAATGTGAATAGATATGTGAAAAGTTGATGAGAAATAGGATTTTTACATAGTCTCAAAATATCTCTCCACAAGATACTTAATTACAAAGGAAGAAAGAGTACATTTACATTGGAGAGAACACGAAGATCCACCTTAGCCAAATGATGAAAGTTAGCATCACAGTAATGGGACAAATGAGATCATGTGCCTCCTGATATGATGCACTGAGAAGGACACAGTTATGCCTTCCGTGGTATTCCTGCCAAAAACGCATACCTTGGATCTAATCATGAAGAAGCTTTAGATAAACCGAAATTGAAGGTCATTCTAGAAAATAAATGGCCTGACTCTTCAAATATATCAAGGTCATGAACGACAATAAAAGACTGTGCAGTTGCTCCAAGTTAAAAGAGATTAAAGAGACATGAAAATAAAATGCAATGTGTGATCCTAGATTGGATTGTTGACCAGAAAAAAAAACTTTTTTCCATAAAGAACATTAGTGGGACAACTGTTAAAATTTAAAGAAGGTCTGTGTAATGCACACACACACACACACGGAGGGAGAGAGAGACCAAGAGAGATGGAGACAGAGCAAGAGAGAGGGAGGGAGAGGTAGGAAAAGGGAAGCAGGGGAAGGGGAAGGAGAAGGGAAGAAGGATAGAGGAGTGGAAATGAGGAGTAAAAGCAAATGCATTAAAATACTAACATTTAGGGAATGTAGATGAAGGGTATATATAAAAATTCTTTGAACTATTCTTCTAACTTTTTTGTAGCTATTTTTATTCTGGTAAAATATATATAATATAAAATTTACCATTTTAACCATTTTAAAGTGTACAATTCAGTGGTATTTAGTTCAACCACAAAGTTTTGCACCCATCACCACTATACAGTTCCAGAATATTTTCATTACCCCAAAAGGAAACCCTATTTCCAATAAGCAGTAATTCCCCATTTCCCCAGTGCCTGATAACCATGAATATGCTTTCTGTCTCTATGGATTTTGCCTATTTTAGATATTTCATACACATGGAATCATACAATATGTGGCCTTTTGTGTCTGGCTTTTTCTCCTTAGCATCATGTTTTCAAGGTTCATCCATGTTGTTGCATGTATCAGTACCTAATTTCTTTTTGCAGCTGGGTAGTATTTTGTTGTATGGATATACAAGATTTTGCTTATCATTCATCAGCTGATGGACATTACTTACTTCTACATTTTGGTTATCGTGAATAATGCTACTATGAACATTTGTGAGCAAGTTTTTCTTTGAACACCTGTTTTCAATCATTTGGGGTATATACCTGCATCCCATGTTAATTCTATGTTTAACTTATTGAGAAACTGCCAAACTGTTTTCCAAGTGGCGGCACCATTTTACATTCTCACCAGCAATGTATGAGTGTTCTCGTCAACACTTCTTATTGTCTATTTGTTTGAGTATAGTCATTCTAGTGGATTTGAAGTGGTATCTCCTTGTGGTTTATGATTTGCAATTCCCTAATGACATTAAGCATCTTTTTATGTGCTTCATGGCCATTTTTAAACTTCTTTGAAGAAATATCTCTTCAAGTCCTTTGCTCTTATGGGTTGTTTGTTTTTTTGTTGTTAAGTAGTAAGAGTTGTTCATATATTCTGGACAGTAGACCTTTATCAGATATATGATTTGCAAATATTTTCTCCCATTTTGTGGGTTGTCTTTTTGTACTTTTGATTATGTCCCTTGAGACAAAATTTTTTCAATTTTGCTGAAGTCCAATTTATCTATTTTTCTTTCATTGCTTGTGTTTTTGGTTTCATAGCCAAGAAACCATGGCCTAATCCAAGGTCATGAAGATTTACTCCTATGAGTTCTTCTAAGAGGTTTAGGGTTTTAGCTCTTATATTTAGGTCCATTTTGAGATAATTTCCTTGCTATTTTGATAACATTTTGAGACAATTTCCTTGTTATTTATTTCTAATTTCATTCTATTTTGACCTAGAATATACTTTATATGATTTCAATCTTTTAAAATTTACTGCGATTTGTTTTGTGGCCTAACATGGTTTAGCCTTGGAATGATCCATGTGCACTTCAGAAGAATAGTGTTGAATAAAGTGCTCTACAGATGTCTATTATGTCTAGTTGGTGTATGATGCTCTTCAAGTCTTCTATTTTCTTCTTGATCTTCTGTCTAGTTATTCTATCCATTTTGAAAATGAAATATTGAAGTCTCAACTATTATTGTTGATTTGTCTATTTCTCCATTTAATTCTGTTAGTTTCTGTTTCATGTACAGTGGATTCTTTTATTAGATGCACATATGCTTATTTTTTATTTTGTCACCAAGGTTGGAGTGCAGTGGCATGATGATAGCTCACTGCAACCTCGACCTCCTCGGCTCAAGGGATCTTCCCACCTTAGCCTCCTGAGTAGCTAGAACTACCAGCACACACCACTACACCTGGCTAATTTTAAAACTTTTTGTAGAGACAGGGTCTTGTTTTGTTGCTGAGGCTGGTCTCGAACACCTGGGCTCAAGTGACCCTCCCACTTTGGCCTCCCAAAATGTTGGGATTACGAGGATGAGCTACTGCACCTGGCCCACATATGTTTATAATTGCTATATGTTATTGATGGGTTGCTCCTTTTACGACTATAAAATGTCCTCTCTAGTAATAATTGTTGTCTTACTAGCTGTTTTGTCTGATATTTGTATAGCCACTCCAATTCTCTTTTGATGACTATTTGCATGGAACATCTTTTTCCATCTTTTCACTTTCATCCTATTTGTGTCTTTGGGTGTAAATTGAGTCTCTTGAAGATATTATATAGTTGGATTATGTTTTTTAATCTATCCCACTAACTCTGCCTTTTAACTGAAGAGTTTAATCAATTTACATTTTAAAAAACTGGTAAGTGAGGCCTTGCTTCTGCCATTTTGTTGTTTATTTTCTTTATATCATATCTGTGTCTTCTCTTATGTTTAATTGATTTTTCTAGTGTATTATTTTGATTCTCATTTCCTTTTATGAATGTATATTTTTAGTTATTTTGTTAATGTTACCTTGGGGGTTAAAATTAACATCCTAAATTTATAATAATTTAGTTTGAATTAAAACCAATTTAGCTTAAATAATGTACAAACACTGTGTTCCTATGTAGCTCCACCTTCTCCCTTTATGTTGTTATTGTCATACATTATATCTTTATATATTGTGTGTTGATTCACATACATTTATAATTATTGTTTTATGCATTTGCCTTTTAAGCCATACAGAAAAAAAGTGAGTGGCAGGCTGGGTGCGGTGGCTCACGCCTATAATCCCAGCACTTTGGGAAGCCAAGGTGGGTGGATCACCTGAGGTCAGGAGTTTGAGACCAGCCTGGGCAACATGGTAAAACCCTGTCTCTACTAAAAAATACAAAAATTAGCCAGGTATGGTGGCATGAACCTGTAGTCCCAGCTACTCAGGAGGCTGAGGTGGGAGAATCACTTGAACCCAGGAGGTGGAGGTTGCAGTGAGCTGAGATCATGCCACTACACTCAGCATGAGCAACAGAGCAAGACTCCGTCTCAAATACAACACAACAACAACAAATGAGTGACAAACAAAAAATACAATAATACTAGCTTTTATGTTTACCTATGTAGTTTCCTTACTGATGGTTTTATTTTTTATTTTTTTGTATAGCTAGAGTTACTTGTGTTGTTTCATTTCTTCCTGAATAATTTCCCTTAGCATTTCTCATAGGGCAGGTCTACTAGAAGCAAACTTCCTCAACTTTTTTTATATGAGAATGTCTTGATTTCTTTCAGTTTTTTATTTTTATAAAATAAAAAACTCTGCCTCCCAGGTTCAAGCAATTCTCCTGCCTCAGCTGGGATTACAGGCGCCCACCACTATGCCAGCTAATTTTTGTATCTTTAGTATAGACAGGGTTTCACCATGTTGGCCAGGCTGGTCTCCAACTCCTGACCTCAGGTGATCCACCTGCCTCAGCCTCCCAAAATGCTGGGATTACAGGTGTGAGCCACCATGCCTGGCCTTATTTTTATTTTTTGAGACAGACTCTTGGTCTGCTGTCCAGGCTGGAGTGCAGTGTGGCATGATCTCAGCTCACTGTAACCTCCACCTCCCAGGTTCAAGTGATTCTCCTGCTTCAGCCTCCCAAGTAGCTGCGATTACAGACATGTGCCATCACGCCCAGCTAATTTTTGTATTTTTAGTATAGACACGGTTTCCCCATGTTGGCCAGGCTGGTCTTGAACTGCTGGCCTCAGGTGATCCGCTTGCCTCAGCCTCCCAACGTGCTGAGATTACAGTGGGATTACAGGTGTGAGCCACTGTGCCTGGCCTTCTTTCAGTTTTGGTGGGGAATTTTATTGAATACAGGATTCTTGATTGTTTTTCTTTCAGTGTTACTATACATCATCCCTCATTCTGATAAATCAGGGAATAATCTTATTAAGGATCACTTATATGTAGTGAGCAGCTTCCCTCTTGCTGCAATCAATATTTTCTATTTTTCTTTGTCAACAATTTGGTTATAATCTGTTTGAGTGTGGATCTCTTTAGGTTTATTTTATGTGGAGTTTGTTGAGCTTCTTAGATGTGCATTCATGTTTTTATCACTTTTGAGGAGTTTTCAACCATTATTTCTTCAAGTCTTTTTTTTAATAGCCCAGACATTATAAGACAACATTTCTTCAAATATTCTTTCTGTTCCTTTCTTTCTCTCTTCTCTTTCTGGGACTCCCATTCTGTGTATGTTGGTATGCTTGAGGGTATCCCACAGGTCTCTTAGGCTCTGTTCAGTTTTCTTCACTCCTTTCTTTTTCTGCTCCTTAGACTGAATAATCTCAGTTGATCTATCTTCAAATTTGGTGATTCTTTCTTCTGCCTGCTCAAATCTGCTACTGAACCCCTCTTAGTGAATTTTTGATATCAGTTATTTTCAACTCCAGGTTTTCTATTTGGTTCCCTTTTTTTATCATTTCTATATTTTTATTGATGTTTTCTATTAGGTAAAACATTGTTCTCTTGATTTTCTTTAGTTCTTTGTCCTTCACTTTCTTTATGTCTTTGAGGATATTTAAGACAGTTGATTTAAAATCTCTATTTAGTAAGTCAAATATCTAGGCTTCTTCAAAGACAGTTTCTTTTTTAAAAAATGTTTTTTTAAAGAGATGAAGTCTTGCTCTGTCACCTGGGCTGCAGTGCAGTGGCTCAATCTCAGCTCACTGCGGCCTTGAACTCCTGGGCTCAAGGAAGCCTCCCACCTCAGCCTCCTGAGTAGCTGGGACTACAGATGCACACCACCATGTTTGACTAATTTTTCTATTTTTTGGTAGACATGGGGTCTCACTATGTTGCCTACGCTGGTCTTGAACTCCTGGCCTCAAGCAATCCTCCTGCCTCAGCCTCCCAAGGTATTGAGATTATAGGTGTGAGCCACCACATCTGGGCAGTTTCTGTTAATTTCTACTGTGAATTGGCTGTACTTTCTTATTTCTTTGTGTACCTTGTAATTTCTTGTGGCTGAAAACTGGACATTTTGCATATTATAATGTGGCAACTCTGGAAATTAGATTCTTCCTCCTCCCTAGGGTTTTTTGTTGCTGGCTTATTGTGGGTTATAGTTGTTTATTTGTTTAATGACTTTGCTGAACTATTTCTTGTAGAGACTGTATTCTTTTGTGTGTGTGTGGTCACTGAAGTCTCTGTTTTGTTAGTTGATGGTCAGCTAGTGATTTGACAGAGTTTTCCTTAAATACCTGGAGCCACAAAAGAAAACAGATCACCTTCTAGTCTTTGCACATTCATTCTTTATGGGGGCACTGCTTAACACTTAGCAAGACTGTTTACAACTCTGCTCTAGCCTTTACTTCCTGCTTGCATCGAAAGGTTAGCCAGAAGCGAACGTTTGTGGTCTTCTCAGGTCCTTCCTGTGTCAAGCCCTGGGCATGTGTGTGGCCTTGGACATTTCCTACTATATGCAGGAGCTTTTGAAAGCTGTTATTCCTCCGTGTATGTCCTTTTCTAGCCTCTTCTTTCCCAGGCTTCCATCTGTCTGCTGTTAGCCGCATCTGTTATTCCTCACCACAGGTTGCTGCAGCTAGTATATAAGCCTTTAAGTGCTACTGACAAATGTCACTTGGGAGATCACTTCAGCCCTAAGAAGCTTCTGAGGCACGTGACACAAAGATAAACCCCTGAGCTGATCATTCAGGGAGCCACCAGACAATTCAAAACACACAACCACAATTTTTTTTTTTGAGAACAAGGTCTAACCACACATTGCTTACTTGGGCATTGGCAAGCCACATCAGAAACATGAGCCACCACTTTCACAGATGCTGCTAAGCTGGTGAGTGGAGATGGTATGCAAATAAGTTAACATGCCTCAATGCTCTTACTGAAATGTCTTTATTTAGCATTTGCCTAGGTGTGTAAGTTCTTTGTTAGATTCTAGAATTTGGTAAAAATTGATTGGACAGTTTTTGCCAATTTGATCACTGTTTTTGTGGAATGATGGAGTTTTGGAATTTCCTGCTCTGCCATTTCAATCATATCATTCCACCATTAGCTTTTTTTTTTTTTTTTTTAGTGGAGTCTTGCTCTGTCGCCCAGGCTGGAGTGCAGTGGCACAATCTCCGCTCACTGCAACCTCCGCCTCCCTGATTCAAGAGATTCTCCTGCCTCAGCCTCCCGAGTAGCTGGGATTCCAGGTGCCCGCCATCACGCCTGGCTAATTTTTAGTATTTTTAGTAGAGATGGGATTTCACCATGTTGCCCAGGCTGGTTTCGAACTCCTCACCTCAAGTGATCCACCTGCCTTGGCCTCCCAAACTCCTACGATTACAGATGTGAGCCACCGCGCCTGGACACCACTAGCTTTCATACATAAAACTAGAATGGAGACTCTAGCTTGTTCTGTTCACTTTTATATTCTTGGCTTCTAACACATAGTAGGTACTCATTAAATATCTGTTAGGTAATGAATAAGTGAAATGAACAAATTATCATTGTCTCACACAATCCCTATAAAACATGACTATTCTCATTTTACAAAGGAAGATCCTGAGCCTCAAAAAGGTTTTGTGGCTTTCGCAGGTTACCCAGGTTCTACAACAAGCGGCGGAGACAGATTCAAATCTATATCCATAATCCCAAACCTTTGTTCTCTTCCTTATATGATGCTGTCTCCTTTAGGCATCAGAAAATAAGGAGATAACAACTCTGTTGTATTTAACTGCTTTCGAAGCATATTCCTATCCCTTAAGTTCATTTTTTTTTTTTTTTTTGAGACAGAGTCTCGCTCTGTCGCCCAGGCTGGAGTGCAGTGGCGCAGTCTCAGCTCACTGCAAGCTCCGCCTCTCGGATTCACGCCATTCTCCTGCCTCAGCCTCTCCGAGTAGCTGTGACTACAGGCGCCCGCCACCACGCCCAGCTAATTTTTTTTGTATTTTTAGTAGAGATGGGGTTTCACCGTGGTCTCGATTTCCTGACCTCGTGATCCGCCCTCCTTGGCCTCCCAAAGTGCTGGGATTACAAGCGTGAGCCACCGCGCCCAGCCCTCTAAGTTCATTTATTTATCATTGTAGTCCTACAGCACAGGCTGAGCATATTCCATTTTATAGTCAAGAAAACAGGCAGAGGGGACAAACAACCCATGATTGGACTGGAGGCACTGGCAAGAAATCCAAATACTCCAAATCCTACGTCAGTGCTTTTTCTGTTATTTTATCTTGTCTGTTTATTAAAGTAAATACGGCTGAAAGTGGTTCTTTCCAGGTGAAAAGTAAATTATTTTCCAAGGCAGCATTGCATGCAAACCAGGACATGGAGATTCACGCTTCACTCCCGTCTTTCTTTCACTTGGCCCCTTACACCAACCAATCATCCGTTTTTGATGATTCTATCCCTCCATTAGCTTTTAAATATATCCCTTTCTCTCCATTCTTTTTTTTTTTTTTTTTTTTTTTGAGATGAGTCCTGCTCTGTCACCCAGGGTGGAGTGCAGTGGCACAATCTAAGCTCACTGCAACCTCCGGCTCCCAGGTTCAAGCGATTCTCCTGCCTTTTCTCTCCATTCTTATTGCTAGTGCCCTAGTTGGAATTCTCATTCGAAATCACATGGTATATTACAATGGTCTCTTCACTTTGTTTTCCTGGCCCAGAAGCAACCCATCCCATGCCATACTCCCCACTGTTGTCACGGTAATTTTTCCCCTGAAAGGCAAATATCTCCAAACATTCCTTTGGTTAAAATCTTTCAGCAAGTCCTCATTTTCTGCAGCATAAAATCAAGACCCTTAGGGTGGCCTGCAAGACCCTCGAGATCTGATCCCTACTGACCGCTCCAATTTCATGTCCCCACACCTACACTTCAGTACAGATTCACAGATACATCATCATTTCTTCACACACGCTATTCCTCCTTGGAACACTCTCTACTTCCCTTTCCCCAAAGGCTTATTTACTTATTACAGCCCCACCTCCCTGCCCCTCCCACCTTCAGGTGGGTCTCCCTGCTACTCCTGAGTTAACTCTGTTAGAGTGGCTGGCACACTAGATTACAATCATCTGCTTACTCCTTTGCTTCCTAAATAGGGTGTGAGTTTTCAGAGGGCAGAGGCTGGGTCTCTTATTCTGGTATTCTTAGCTAATATAGAACTCAGTCAATGTATCCGAAATAAATGAAGACTTATCTTTCTGTTTTATTTACACTCAAGAACCATGTCGTGTAACTCAGAAACAGATCTAAATAAGGTGTGAGGTAACAACTTCAATTAAAACATCAGGAAATTACATGTTGGGACTTCCCCAGCTTAGCATCCCCCCACCAAATCCCAATTTAAGAGCCATATGTGGGTTATTTTTGCTTCCACAGTAAATTGAAGAATGCATAAACCTTCTTCTACCAGAGAATAAAATTCTATAGATCTTTGTGTTTTCCTTTCCTATCAGGTTGCTAAGAAAGCTGAAAGAATTTAAGGCTTCAATGCACTGTCACCATATTAGTCCTAGAGTCTAGCATATTTGTTTCTTCCTATTTATGTCTTTGCTTTTATATGTTTTAGTTTAGTAATCTTTTGGGGCTGGGCATGGTGGCTCACACCTGTAATCTCAGCACTTTGGGAGTCTGAGTTGGGAAGATTGCTTGAATCCAGGAGTTGGAGACCAGCCTGGGCAACAAAGCAAGACCCTGCCTCTCCAAAAAAAAAAAAAGCTCAGTGTGAAGGTGCATGCCTGTAGTCTCAGCTATTCTAGAGGCTGAGGTGGGAGGATCGCTTGAGCTATGGAGTTTGAGGCTGCAGTGAGCTATGATGGGATCACTGGACTCCAGCCTGGGGTTAAAAAAAATCTTTTTGTATATATGCCTTTTTGGAAAACAAAAGCAGCATAAATGTATAAACATACACTAAAAACATATTGCATGTTATTTCTTGTTAGCATAGCAGCACACCAATGGTTAGTGTGACAATGTAGAAGAGTAGAGTTGGAGTCACTGAGAGAAAGTTTGTCTGCAACTACCTAAGCGACACACGCCATTGTTATGTGGGGAGCTGAAAACCAGAAATCATTATCAGGGAGTGGAAAACATTTTTTGCCGGCACAGATAAATATTTTCAGGACCTCTAACTCTTCTTTAATGGACTCCTTCTTATCACTACAGAGAATTTACAACAGTTAGCATGGAGCAGAAAAGGTAAATATTTCCAATATTCAGTGAAGTAGAGAATCAGAGCTTAGATGAATTTGACCATCTGGCAAAAGCCCCATCTCTAAATGAAGAGATGGCACACAACATCCTGAGCATAGGCCTTCATGATTTATTTTCCCTTTCCCTCCAATTTCATTAGTCACCAAGCCTGTTGGATTTCCTGCTGGAATCCTCCTCTTTTCCAGTCTTTCTCTTAGGCCCTTGCTCTTCTAGATTTCCACTCTCAATGCAGTCTCCATATGGCTAGATTGCTCCTCTATTTAGAACCTGTCACGGGCTCCCCACAACTCACACTTTAGATCTGAACACACATGTAAGACTCCTGTATCCTCTCCAGGGTCACCTGTTGGTGCAAACCCACATCTTCTTTGCTCTGGACATCCTGAATGACTTGTGTTCCTCATGTTGCTATATGAGTGCCAAAGTGCTTCTATTCTGGGTAGAATCACCTTCCCACCCCTTCATCATCTGGCTAATCCCTGCTTAGCCTTCAAGACTCAGCTGAGACAGCTTCTCCTAATGACCTCAACGCCTTCCTGTGTGCTCCAAAGCACTCTCCACTATCACTGCTCTCTGCGTCCCTCATTAGTCTGTGAGCTACTTAAGATCAGGGGGTATTTAGAACTGAGCTCCCAGAATATAACTCTGGCTGACCAGAAGAGGTCTCAGGAAATGCTTGTTGAATGAAAGTGGATACATTTAGCACACTGCTGTGAGCATGCTTAGGAAATGCATCTGAAATGGGCCTCGCGCATCACAATTTCCACGAAATGTGAGATGTGCATCTTCCTAATCCCCACCTATCATTTCCATCATCCTGTTATTTCAAGTCTATCATTTCTATTATTTCTTCTAATCTTTCTAATTTTATCAGATCCTCTCCACTCCTTCTCCTGACCTTTCTCTGGTCTACTAATAATAATAAAAAAATCCTAAATCCATTTAGATTTGACTTAGATTTGTTTTCAAATTGAAAGCCCATTGTCCTAAATTACAATTTATTAAATGGACTCTTTCCTTCCTTATTCATTTTAGGTGTATTCTGTTTTAGGTATAATCCCTTATAAATAATACGATTTGTTTTGGAGACTTTCTCTTCTATTCCATTGGTCTATTATCACACTGGTTTAGTTACTATCATTTTATTCTCTTACCCAGCTATTTGTGTTTAATATAATTTTTTCCTGTTAAAAACTATAGAGGAATATTTTAAATATACAAATAAGCAAAGAAAAAGCTAAAATTACAGTCCCACAAAACAGAGATAACCATAATTATCATTTTTATGTAAATAGATGGCTTTCATAGCTGGCTTTCACTTCACCATTTTGCCAAATAAACTGATCTTTTCCAAGCTTCTGTAGAATGTACTGGCTGATGACTGAATGTTCCTAGAGAGGGGCTTCCACTCAGAGGCCTGCGTTCTGTGTTCTCATTCTCAGCATCAGGAGGTTGTGCTAACAAGGGTCAGGTGTGTATATTTCAACATGTTATGCCAGGTGTGGTGGTTACGCTACTGCCAGGATTATTTAAATATTTTGTATATTGAGAAAAACAACGAATATGAAAAGAGTAGTTTCTATAAAAATTAACCCTTTGAAAAGTTGAATACCTTGCAAAGATTCAATAAAGGTAAATGCTAAAACTACTACTCTCAAGTTATGTGTAGGTGAGAAATACAAACATTGCAAAGAAATTATAAAAACTATAAAAACCTGGGAACCTATATTCAGTGGGCTTTGTAAGCATTTCTAAATTTTTAAATCCATTTTAATAAATCAATATTTCATATTATTGCACTTTTGGGAGGTTACATTATTGGTGTCTTTAATGCCAAAGACAGTAGACAACTTCAGAAGAGTCAGGAGTCAGAAAGAAGAATATACCTATGTCAACAATTGGCCAATAAACATTTACATGTTGTAGTTTAAAACAATTTTTTTCTTTTTTTGAGATGGCGTCTCGCTCTGTCGCCAGGCTGGGGTGCAGTGGCACAGTCTCAGCTCACTGCAACCTCCACCTCCCTGGTTCAAGCAATTCTCCTGCCTCAGCCTCCCGAGTAGCTGGGACTACAGGCATACGCCACCACACTCAGCTAATTTTTGTATTTTTAGTAGAGACGGGGTTTCACCATGTTGGCCAGGATGGTCTCGATCTTTTGATCTGGTGATCAACCCGCCTCAGTCTCCCAAAGTGCTGGGATTACAGGCGCGAGCCACTGCACCCAGCCTTTTTTTTTCTTTTGAAACAGAGTTTCACTCTTGCTGCCCAGGCTGGAGTGCAATGGCACAATCTCGGCTCACCACAACCTCTGCCTCCCAGGTTCAGGCAGTTCTCCTGCCTCAGCCTCCTGAGTAGCTTGGGATTACAGGCAGGTGACACCATGCCCGGCTAATTTTGTATTTTTGGTAGAGATGGGGTTTCTCCATGTTGGTCAGGCTGGTCTCAAACTCCTTACTTCAGGTGATCTGCCCACGTCGGCCGCCCAAAATGCTGGGATTACAGGCGTGAGCCACTGCACCTGGCCAACAATTTTCATTTTTAATGATTCTCCTCCTTAACCCAATTTTTCAATTAACCAGTTAACTACCAGTGCCTACAGGACTGAGAGAGCACCTACTATACCTTGATTTTAAGATGTGTAGGAAAATTTATTTCATATAAATGAGATCATGCATTGCTTGAGTGCCTGCTTTCTTCACTAACTATATTATAAACATTAATCCAATGTATTAAATATTATTTACATCATTGTGAATGCCTGCCCAGTCCTTCCTATTGAACTTTTATTTATGCTTTTTAAAATTTAACATTAAATATGTACCTTTCTTGATTTCCTCTTTGACAGGACTGACAGGAAGCTTGGAATTTAGTCATATGCCTAGCCTGGGATTCTTACATAGCTAATCTCCTTTTCTCAATTTTTTTCAATTTGCTTATTACACAACTTGTGTGTGTGTGTTAAAATTGTTTTATTTTGTTGAAAGCTGTGAGAATCCTTTCTGGAAGATGGAGTTATGAGTAGACCAACCTTAAATACCTAATAACCTGTCTCCCAGTG
The DNA here is from genome assembly GCF_028878055.3 of Symphalangus syndactylus. NCBI lineage: Eukaryota > Metazoa > Chordata > Mammalia > Primates > Hylobatidae > Symphalangus > Symphalangus syndactylus. Next base: position 39,559,207 of record NC_072425.2, read on the forward strand.
TGAGGTTACGGGATGCAACCCGAGACTGACTGAAAGCCACTTTGTTTTGCCTTGAAGGCAGTTCCTTACTGTTGCCTCTCTAGTCTGACAGTCTTAGCCAGGGAGCTTGTAAGTACCTAGAGCGCTTTAAGATTTCTATTGAAATTGCTGATAAGCCCACGAAATGGTCTAATAGCTTAGCTTTACTTTTTCTGGAATCCTAAATTTAACCTGGGTGAATCTGCTAAAATTATTTTTCTTGGAATTGGGACAGTAAATGAGGCACATCAAATTAAAAGCATAAAGCATTTCTTATTTTCACTACTACTTGCCACAAGTAAAAAAACAATGTGTAGAGCTTGTCCAACCCACGGCCCGCGAGACGCATGCAGCCCAGGACCGCTTTGAATGCAGCCTGACACAAATTCGTATACTTTTTTAAAAGATTTTTTGTGTGTGTGATTTTTTTTTTTTCTTAGCTTATCAGCTATGGTTAGTGTTAGTGTATTTTATGTGTGGCCCAAGACAATTCTTCCTCTTCCAGTGTGGCCCAGGAAAGCCAAAAGTTTGGACACCCCTGGTAGAGGCAGAAACACACTGGGTTAGTTCCACAGCATCTGATCAAAGATATGAGGCCAAAGAGCCTCTCGAGGTACTGGCTTCTTTCTGAACCCTTCAACATCTGTAAGAGTTTTGAGCTGTACAGCTATTTAAAGCAGCTAAAATTTTAATCACTACTTACATATTAAGATAGGATGCGTAAGTTTTGTGCCTCCTGAAAGAATCCTCTAGATTTTCTTTATTTCCTTCAGTTTGAGGTTAAATACAGAGTACACTTTCCATAGTCAAACAGAAAGAAAAGACTTTCAGGTACCTTTCAGATGTGAGGCTTTTCACAGGCTCTTTAATCATTAGGTGGTCTATATAATAGAAATTACGTAAATCTGCATCAGAACCACTCAACAAAAGAAAGAACAGTCCAGATTGGTTAATATTCTACAGAATCCCAAATTCCTCCAGTGTTTAAGACTCCTCACAATTATTCTGTAACAACTCTTTTTGGCAGGATGGTGTAAACAACCAGAACTATCATCAACTCACATTTGCTAATAAAAGGCAGTTTACAGTGCAGCCTCTCAAGAAAAATCCAAAATAACAAAACAAATCAGGAGAGGTTTACGGTATTGCAAAACGTCTTCCACTTAAGAAGAACATGCCTTCCTTAGTCCCTAATATTACCCAAAAGCATTGGTTTTTTAAAAGCTTGATTTTTCTAAACGTTAAATGGGGCACAGCTACTGCCTAAATGATGGCACACCACACAGTTTCACAAACGCACTAAACTCATTACAGATCCAGGCTCCAATTCATGTGCAGGGCACTGCACCAGGCACAATGAATGTTTTCCATGATGGACACTGTCCAGCGGAGGCTTTTCTTTTCTTTTCTTTTTCTTTTTTTGCGACGGAGTCTCGCTCTGACCCCCAGGCTGGAGTGCGGTGACGCGATCTTGGCTCACTGCAAGCTCCGCCTCCTGGGTTCAGGCCATTCTCCTGCCTCAGCCTCCAGAGTAGCTGGGACTACAGGCGCCCGCCACCACGCCCGGCTTATTTTTTTGTATTTTTTTAGTAGAGATGGGGTTTCACCGTGTTAGCCAGGATGGTCTCGATCTCCTCATCTTGTGATCCGCCCGCCTCGGCCTCCCAAAGTGCTGGGATTACAGGCATGAGCCACCGCGCCCGGCCCAGTGAAGGCTTTTCTACTCTGCCTGGTGATTGAGTTCAGTTGCAATCTTAGCATTCACATGGCAACTCAGACTCCAGCTATGAAGCCTGGCTGGGCAGTGGATGAACTTTGTACTTCAGAAATTGGTTTTAGTACATTTATAGTTGCTATTCCAAAGCCCCCAGAACATGCTGTGAGAGACAGAAAGGAACAGCTGGGAAATTCTGGGGCACCCTTGCAGCATACTGACCTAATTTGAAACGAAGATGTTGCCCATGATTTTATCAGTCACCACCCTGGAAATGGGGAAGTGTTACAACACAGTAGACAATAACATTCTTTCCTATAAAATTTTATTTATTACATAAAAAATTCTATACATTTGTTAGACTAAAATACAGTTTTCATTATAATTCTGGCAACTGAGTCAGTACACAGAAAAAACTTGGCATTAGATCAGCACTTTTCTTTCTAGTTCATATTTCTGCACAAGAAAAACATTTCAAAGCTCCATTTCATATAGGCTGATTGTTCTCTGAAGCCAGATGGAATTCCATCCAATTCAGAGCTCTTGGAAGTTAATTTCCCAGCAAGATTTGATAACTCCAACTCCAGAAAGTTAATTGCTTAATATACATATTTTTAAAGTCCTCTGAGAGCATAATGCTCCATCTGTAAAGTCTGCACTGTGTCAATAACGACCGTCACAAATACTAGGGCTACGACTGTGTCTGTGGGGCATGTCCAAGCACCTACATGTTTGTTCCCCCACATGAATACAGTGTAGTGACACTGTAATAAGAAAAAAATCCAAAATAATGGTAAGGTAAATGATTCCAAACTATGAATTCATGGAAGGCTTAACTGTGATCCTCCAGTTTATAATGGACAAAGACAAGACAAGATACAAAAATTCATTTTGGCACTACGAAATAGGATGCAAATGGCAAAAAAAAAAAAAAAAAAAAAAAAAAAGACAAAAAGTCATCAGATTGAGAAATATGTGGCACCACAACATACTTCTCATGCCACATTACACAGCTGCGAGAAATCAAGACACACTGCTGTGTGTTTTCTGCTCACATCACCCCATATGCTGGGCTGGGCTTGACACTGGATGCGAAGACTCAGTGCCTGAGAGATCAATAGCAGGTCCCTACTGTATTGACTGATCTTTAAATTTGGCCGCCTTATTATTCTAGGAGCTCTATTCTAAACTCAAGGAGTTCAGAAAGGCTGTGCCAGCCAGTAAGTAAAGTTGGACCTTTGGTCTTCAGAAGATAGGGTTTTGTCTTTGGTTGTTTTTTGAAGCCCCTGTCATTTTGCTTGATGCCCTTCACACTTTTCTCCCTGCCTTTTTGTTCAAGTTTTTTTCCTCCTGTAATAAAATCAGTTAATAACCACTGAACTAACTTCTTTAGATTTAAGCTCTATTAGAAGTGCATTCAGTGGTCCAGAATATTCTGAGAAAGTATAACAACTTCTTTCATTATGGAGCTCTTAGTACCTTTATATAGGGAAGAAGTTAGAAAACTCCAACAACACAACACAATCTAGTAGCACTAAGGCAACACAGCAGAAGAAAAGTTAACTGTCCCCATGTGATCATCTCTGAAAATCAAAATAGGCAAAAACAATAGGGGCCAAAAACCAAGTTCTGAGCACAGACTACAGGAACCTAGAGGATGGGGAAAATCTACTTAACGGTCTGTTTCAAATCACCAGCCCCCAAAGCTATCCTATTATTGTCACATTCCTGTGTGGTATCTAATACAATTTATGAAAAAAAAAGTCAGCACCTATCAACATGGTAAATGAAGAAGGAGCTCACATTTTCTAGTGGCAAGTAGAATGATCCATGGAACCCACTCTATCTGCCCAATTATTCCCAAGTCTTCTTTTCAATGCCTACTTTTTTTACTCAGATGATTTAATACATGCTCCTGAAACGACAGCTCAAATTATAATCCTAGCTGACAGGATGGGTGGATCAGATTCATACACGAAGGTCAGAATATTCCCTTGAAGTCTTACACTTCTGTGACAAAAGGACATATCAAATTTAGATACACTTACACTGGACTTAGGCTCTTTTCTATCCAATATGGGAATTTCCACCAGTGGTCTCTGCATTTACTACTGTGGAAGGTTCATTAAAACTCTTCTAGGCCGGGCATGGTGGCTCATGCCTGTAATCCCAGCACTTTGGGAGGCTGAGGCGGGTGGATCACCTGAGGTCAGGAGTTCGAGATCAGCCTGGCCAACGTGGTGAAACCCCGTCTCTACTAAAAATACAAAAATTAGCTGGGCGTGTTGGCACATGCCTGTGGTCCCAGCTACTCAGGAGGCTGATGCAGGAGAATCACTTGAACCTGGGAGGTGGAGGTTGCAGTGAGCTAAGATTGCACCACTGCACTCTAAGCTGGCGATAGGGCGAGACTCCGTCTCAAAAACAAAAACAAAAAACACCAAAAACAAACAAAAAAACCCCAAACTTTTCTAGGAGTGTGGGGCGGGGTAGGGAGCTGACTTTCCTCCTTTCTTCACCAGCCAGTTATGATATTTCCACTTTCTTCAGCATGAAAATGTAGGAAATGGTTTGATGCCTGACTATAAATCATGAGCCACTGGGATCAAATTTCACAACAACTTCAAACCCCTTGATGAGTTTCTGCCTGCTTTTTCAAGGGCCCAGGGAGCCTTCCATGTAGAGGCAACACCCTTACCTAATAGTAAGGTGCAGATGTGAAGAAATCCACATGCTTCCCTAAAGAAGATAGAGTAGGCAAGGGACTGGGGGCGGAGTTCTATTGGCAGAGCGGTCCGAAGCTGCTCTAGTGGGTGACTGGAAAACACTAAAACAGAAAACAGCTCCCTGATTTATGCAGGGAGAAAAAACACCTTTTGCATTTCTACCTTCAGCATCTGCTCCTCCAGCTTTCTACCAAATTTATTTTTTGCCAACTATGGACTACCCTTGAGTTTGCTAATTTATCATCATCTTCAACTGTTGTTGGAACTGGACATGTTGACAAATATATTTTAAGACAGTAGTATACTGATAACACTAAGCCACATAATGTCATAGCTGAGCTACAGTAAAAAGAATTAAGTGTTTTGGTAGATGGATTAATTACAAGGATTCCCTATTTATTTCTTCTTGGATTTTTTTTTTTGGCTCTTTGCAAATAATCTGGTACCTTGCCCCAAATAACCCCCAGGAGACACACACACACACACACACACACACACACACCCTCATACCTCCAAGGAAAGAAAATCTTACTGTCATGAAGATTCAGTGTTGATCATCTTGTTATTCCTTCAGATTAGTGTGGTTTCTATTCCCTGACCTGCTACTAAATTACATAAAGTCTTTAAGTTATAAAAATGATTCCGGGTCAGAAGGTGGTAAGCATCATCTCAGAAGTATCTCTAGTGGAGGCCTAATCACTTCCTGATTTCAAAACACATTATCAGAACAATTTTAGAGCAGGCTTTTGACTTGGATTCATTAGCCCTTGAGGGGGTACAGGGGTGGGAGCTGGCAGTCTGAGGGCCCTGAAATTCTATGAGCATTTTGACTGTTCAGAGACATGCGACGTGCATTTGAAAGAAAGATAGTCCATAGCTTTCTTAAGCTCAAAGAGACCCATTGCCCCTTCAAAATAACTTGTTTTTGAGTATCAAATATTAAATTCAGGTCTTAGCAAATAAAAGTGAGAAATTTCTGAGACATTTGTAAATTACAATGTTTCCATGTTCAACTAGATCTTCACTAGACCCTTAAAAAAAGCTTTATTGTTCTGAGCTCCGTGTCCCGGAGAAAATCATTTAAGTTGTAAAACTGAGCATCAAAACTGAAGAATAGCCTAATAGGTCTCGAACAATTTCACATATTTTTCACAAATTTACTAATGAATTTCCTTAGAACACATTCTGTCTATATAATTTACAAAGTGGCAATTGTTCATGCAATATTGAAACGGAATCACCATTTGACTTTATACGTACAAAATCGAGATGGGGAGGAAGAAAGGGCACTATAGTATTTCTATAGAAAAGAAAGGTTTTCCACAGAAATCAGTAAGTTTAAAAACTGCATTGAAGTTTTCTATAAGAAAGGTATTTTCAAAGATTTAAATCTTGGATTAAAATTATCCTCTTAAAATTAAAACGTGGAGTATAAGAATTTGGCTCAAATGTATGAAATCTGAATGGGAAAAGTATGCTATTCTAAATTCGTAAGTGTATACGACAGGTGTAATTTTTGTTTTGTTTTTTAAGTTTGCTAGCTTTAGATTTTCTCTTGGCATATTCAAGGGTCTTGCTTTTTTAAAATTTGGACTATGTGCCACTAAGTTAACAAAGATGAGTTAATTCCAAGGAGCTACTGTGTATGAATAGTGCCTACTTTTCAAAAGGGCTAACATGCATTCTTAGTAAACAAAGATACATGAATATTCATTTAAAGCAAAAGGCAGCCTATGCTGTGAATACAGAGTACACAAATATCTGCGTTATGCTTTTACTTATGAACCCACATTTTTTCAATATATATTCACAGACCACTTCTTACCAATTCTAGGCAAGCCATTATAGTGCACTCTTATTTGTGAGATGGAATGTATGAAAAGAATACAGAAATTAACCGTGGCAGGTGCACTGATAAGCCTCCAGACTCTGAGAGTTTTATTTGTTGTTGTTGTTTTTTAAAGTAGTAGAAAAGCAGTAAAAAACTTACTTATTGAAAAGTGAAAGCTTAAAGACCTTTCTGGAGGAAACTTCTCAGAGGCCATGTTAAGGCTATTGGGAAGTCCAATTTAAATGACAAGGTTACTGACCAAAAATCAAATAAAATATTCAAGTCACCATTACTGGCAGTTCTGGTTTTGGAACTGATCCCAGAATTCTACCTTGCAGGCTAGGAGATCTCTTAAAATGGCTGTTAGTAGCTAGTGATAGTGCATGGTGGAAATGGTTGAAGCCTCAGGGGCAGTGACATGGCCTCACACATATGTGGTGCCTGCAGTTCCTGTAGCTGTTTTAAAGACGGAGGGAGAGGTATTAACTCTGCTCTAAAGCAGTTTGGGTCCAGAATAAAGGGGTCAGTGCCTCACACCCCCTACCAGGGTGAAATCCTAAAACTGCCCAGGGAAGGCAAGGAAGCCCTTGGCAGATACCAAGATCAGTGGTATTGGAAATAACTTACAATCAGCAGCTTAATGCCCTTCATGGAAAAAAAAAAAAGAGAGAGAGAGACAGCATCTCTACAAAAGAAAACCATTTCTAGCGTAACTTTAAAATAAACTCAGTAAGTGCCTCCTCCTTAACCATTATGGAACAAGTTTGGGGACCAACATACAGTTAAGCTACTTAAGTTGTAGTGACTTAGGACTTAATTATCTTATAGGATAAAATAAAAACTTTAATCCTAAACATTAGCCATTGCATTAAATGGTTTAAAGGAACAACTGGCTTTGAGCTCTGCTCATCCATGCAAGGATTATACAATCTCAGTGCTCTAGCTAAATTGCTAATGTTTTATTATTAATGCACCGGTAAGCCTCTCATAGAAGATGGGTCTCTTGGATTTACACTGAAATATAACTTTTCTCTTCCATATTATGGAAGACCTTATTCTTCAGGCAGGAGCTTAGAAAGTCTAAATTCTGCACCAGAGCCTTAATTATCTGATGGCAGAAACCATGATACTCTGGTCACTACTACAATTGACAATAGAGGACCCCAACTAAAACTCTAGAAATATGAGTCCTGAATGCAGTTTTGAAGATTCACTACAGAAGAAGACAAAAACCACCACACAGAATCAATGATTTATGAAATTATTCGGGTATCCACATTTCACAGAGAAATTTCTGTTCTTCATCTATTCTTCTCACTTGGGCAGAAGATGGAAGCAGTGAGCGAATAGCAATAAGGCAGCCCATAGCTAGCTGAAGAATGACTTGAAATGAATGAAAAGAGGCAGCAGGAATATCCAAACATAACCTCAACACATTTAAATATTGCTTAAAATCCTCCGTGAGGCTTTATCAAATTAATCAAGGAATCAAGCTCATGAGAGAGTGATATTCCACATATTAAATATCTCTCTGTGTGTGCCTGTGTAATGCATCTCTGCGTATTTCTATATGGCACATGAATTTACTTAAGGAAAACAGCCTGGCAATTAATTTGCAACTCAAATGACATGGTTACACATAGATTATAATTTCTAAACACAATGTTAGTAAAACAAAATTTATTTGTAAAACAGGACCTGTTATATAAAATGGCACACAATCAAGTTATACAAAAATACAAAATTTCTTTCTGATTACAGTTCTAGTTGCAAATGATAATTAGAAAGCATTCCTGGTGGCTTCCAAATAGCTGAGATTGCGAGCATATGGAACAGGGAGCAGCAACAGTCCATGATGCAGGGATGTCCAAGTGAGTAGAACCTAATTTCCAAGTTCAGGACTTCCATCAGGTCACTTTGGAGGGACACCTCTTAAAATTGCTAGCTCCTGGAATGTCTTCTGTTTTGATACCCATCTTCTAGACTTTTGCCAATTCTAAATTTAGTTCCCAATGTTTGTGAAAGTCCAAAATCTGTGTGGCTATGAAACAGATGGTATTCTGAATTTTCTCACATGATTTGCTCTCTCATCTATTTGGACAATTGTTAGTTACATAATTATATTTATTCCATTTCAAATGAATAAAAGAGAACAGCGATACTGTTTGGTGATACTAGATCTTAGATGTTAACTTCTGGAGAATTATTCTTTCAAAATAGCTACTCTCGCAGTGTTGGTTTCCCAGATCTTGCTAAGACATGAGCTCTCAATTGTGTGTATGTATGTGTTTTCTAAAATCCAGACTCTTATTGCAAATATTCTGAAAAATCAGAAATATTACATGAACTTTTAAAAGAAACCAAGGCATTTAGCAAATTTTAGCCTAGCTAAAGAACACCAATACTTAAAAAAAAAATACAATTTACCTTTTGCAGCAATTTAAAGGTCCAACCCTTTGAAAGGAAGCACATTAGCAAACAGCTGCTTATTAAGCCCTAGTGACATTACTTGTATGCATTTCCATAATACCGATCGAATTCACTGTCTAGTTCTGGTAGGAGGAAATGCTTTCTTTCAAAAGATTCTCCTTCCATGGAATGATAAAATGCTGAGGCTTTTTTTTTTTTTGTACAGAGCCTGTATTTAGTGCAATAAGTTTAAAAAATTTGCTCTGAAATATTTACATTAACAAAAATAGCTTTTTTTAAAAAAATTGTAACAAAAAGGAGTTATCGCATAAACAGATCATGAATTATTCTTAGCAAATTACACTTTTTTTTCTTAAAGCATTCACCATTACAATAAGCAAAACAATGGAATATTAGCCATTCATATCTGGTAAGCTTCAGGAATAAAAAAGCAAAAAACCCCAAACCCACCCCCAAACAAAAACAACAGTCACACTGGAGGATCAAAACATTAGCCAATTCTTCAGTTAAACATCGTAGAACTCTGGATACTCAATGAATTGCCAAGGAGAGGAGCACCTGCCAGTGTGTTTTCAGATTGTATAGCAAGCATTTGAATAAAATGGCCGTTTAACCCTAAGCCACTGACGTTACTCTGAAGCCCAAGCCCAAGCACCGGAATTTTCAATGCTTTATGTTCCATGTTTCTGTCCCTTCTTTATTCCTCCCAGCATTACTTAATCTGCAAATCAATACACAGAAACTTAAAGGCTAAACTCGCTGGGTGCCCCAGCTTCCTTTCAAATCAGGCACACAAATGTGTGGAGGATGCTACTAAAGTCAATAAAGGAAAGAAAGACAAAATATAAGGGAAAAGTTTGCATACGAAAGATTATCTACCCTTTTCTTTTTTTACCTACTTTCTTTTAAAGAAGCGTTAGGGTAAACTACAAATACCTGAGGAGTTGGTTACCTTTTAATGTTGGCTGACAAATGTATGAACTATTATGAAAATTCCCATATTGGGCCCACTTGTATGTTTCTAAAAGTAAAATGACATGGCTTCTTTGATTGGGGAAAACTGATTGGAGTAATTCCTTATTTATCTGAAAGCATATGCCTAGTCTTGACCCACTAGGACTTATGCATCAGTAAAATAAGATCTTGATTTTATACACACATCAGGGAAATTACCCCTGAATAAACTTTAGACATAATTTGGTACAATAATTTTACCTATTTTTAAATAAAGATAAAATCTCCTCTAAGTTATTAAAAATGTTAATCACATATGAATTTTAACATTTCCATTAAGACAATTACAGTTGAAAACATTAAATGACGGAAGTTGCCTTGTAAAAGCCACCCGTATGAAAGGAGTACATGTTTGACAAAAATAAGCATAAAAAAGGTATTAAATCCCTGTTCCTTTTCTCTGATTTTGGCTGATTTATGTGTGTGTGTGTATATACATATACATATATACACACATACATATACATATATACACACACCCACACACACAAATACATAGTTATGTGTATATATTGTTTTGGAATGTCAATGGGTTTCCATAACCGTCGGCTAGGTTCAAGCAGAACTTGCTCCCGAAGCCTAGAAAACAAAGTCATACAGAGTATAATCTTAGACAATTACCATTAAAAGGAGATCATGAATGATGTTACAAATATACACATGGTCACAAACAGCAAGACGGCAAAATGGACTAAGAATCCTTCTCCCCTGAATTCCTGGAGCTGAAATTCTTATGAATGTTGAAAGTCACACTTTCTCCAGGATCATCTCTGAGATTCACAGAGCATACTTCTCTAGCCCATGTTCCTACAGTGTCTAGGATTTTTCCTCCCTTTTCTCTTTAAGTTCTTTCCTCTATGATAGCAAGCAGACAGTCAGAAAATCTCTTTCCTAAACCTCTTCTCACTTTTGGTACATTTTTCCAAAATCACTTTCAAAGAATCATAAAAAAATTCATAAATCTTTAAAGTTTCCTTAACTAGTGCACCTCTCTCAGGGAAAAGTTCAAGAACAAAACTGGAAGTTCTCATGTTTAGTTCAATGATCTCCTGTCAAAAGGAAAATATAAAACCTCATTTTACTGAACACTATTTTATAGGCTAAAAATGAAGCCTAAATTAAAATATCTCATTGAGGAGGGAGGAAGATAGTGAATTCAAACAGCAGCAATGTTTCTAGAGCTATTGCAAAATAGGCATGATGCTCTTTTATAGAACTTTCATCTACAGCAACAATATGTGAATTATATCAAGCAAATACAAATAAGCAATCCTAAATTCTATCAATACCCAAACTTTCAGTAGAAATTTCTCAAATAGTTTTTTGGAAACGCATGCAAAGGAACGGTGTTAGTAGGGGCCAACTCTAATCATGCATACTAGGGAAGAGAAATAAAGTAGGTACTGAGGTGCCGAAAAAATAAAACTACTCTGTGAGCAGCATTTCACACTTGTCTTGTGGGAGCTATTTAACCATTTAAAACATCATTCTTAGGGACCCAATGCTACAATGTTCAAAGCACCAGAACAATGCACATAGAAGATGTATTTTGGGATGCAGCAGAGGGTTTTTGCCATTAATGTGCAAGCAATGAACTGATGAACAACATAAAATGAAAGCAAAAATTAAATGAAGATTTTAATGCATTGTTTGAAGTAAGCGACACTATTTCAAAACTGAAAATACTAATAGGAAAGAACTCTTTCTAAATAGAATGCCACATAACCTGGGCAATTCTCCCAGGATTATTACCTATAAATAAGGAGTTTAGGTAAGGAAAGTATACTTGCATTCTGATCTACTATAATTCATCTACCATTCATTAAAGAATACTATAGAAATCTGTGCCAACTCATGGCCAAATTACCTAGTCTTCAACCTCGAAATATTTCTCCCTTTCTTTAAATGCTTATTACTGAATGATGTAATGAAAGCTTCAATCACTGGAAAGACAGAAAAAGGGGAAAAGCTTGGTTTATATTTTAAGATTTCATATGTCTTTTTAAGTTTTGGGCTTAGAATCGATTTGCTGAACAATCCCTTTCTTTAAATGCTTATTACTGAATGATGTAATGAAAGCTTCAATCACTGGAAAGACAGAAAAAGGGGAAAAGCTTGGTTTATATTTTAAGATTTCATATGTCTTTTTAAGTTTTGGGCTTAGAATCGATTTGCTGAACAATTAGGACTACCAAGCAGTAGAAGGAAGGAAGCCTTCCTCATTTCTCCATGTTGCCATAGGGTTGGCAGAATCTCCACTGCTGCCCTCCTCAGCCTTTGTGAAATAAGAGGGATGCAGAAAGGTGTGGAGGGCAGGCACGGAACCTGATGGGAAGATTGCTGGTGAGCTTCCATCTGCCCAAGCAATCCATGTCTAGGTGATGCAAACTTAAAATTCAGAGCTATGTGGGTACTAGAGTGATCTGTGCTCTGGGATCTAAACATTTAAATTTGATTTTATAATTATTCATGCTATTAAGTAAGAGTAACACCAAGATAGGCACTGGAAAGGGTTACAGAGGAAAGGATTTATATCTAAATATTTTATTGAGGCTTTAACTTAGGTTGAATATGCGATTAGTTTGAATATACATATAGCCTCTCTGCCTCCCTCCATAAATAAACCTATTTCCTTTACTCTTAATTAAATGAGCTTATTTTATATCATATATATATATCTATATGTATACATATAGATATATATATATATATACTTTTTGAGATGGAGTCTCGCTCTGTTGCCCAGGCTGGAATGCAATGGCGCGATCTTGGCTCACTGCAACCTCCGCCTCCCAGGTTCAAGCAATTCTCCTGCCTCAGCCTCCCAAGTAACTGGGATTATAGGCACATGCTGCCATACCCAGCTAATTTTTTTTTTTTTTTTGGTATTTTAGTAGAGACGGGGTTTCACCGTTTTGCCCAGGCTGGTCTCAAACTACTGAGCTCAGGCAATCCACCTGCCTCGGCCTCCCAAAGTGCTAGGATTACAGACATGAGCCACCTTGCCCAGCCTACTTAAATGAACTTATTTTATACCATATATTTTAAAGTTGGAAACCTACAAATCAGGGGTATCCAATCTTTTCGCTTCCCCAGGCCACCCTGGAAGAAGAATTGTCTTGGGCCGCATATAAAATACATTAAGGATAGCTGATGGGCTTAAAAAAAAAAAAGGCAAAAAATCTCATGTTTTAATAAAGTTTACGAATTTGTGTTGAAAGCCTTCCTAAGCCATATGCGACCCACAGGCAGCAAGTTGGACAAACTTGCTATAAATCAAATCACTTATTAAAGCGTAAGGAAGACAGAAAGGAAAGTCCTTACCTCACACTTTTGAACATTATATGCAGTCAGGGGACACATTGTTTAAAATTATTTAAGGATGCAGACAATTATATAATATTTGAAAATAAACATGTTATTTAAAAAAATACGTGTTTAAATTAGGAAGTAATTAGACCAATATATGATAGAGGCATCTGTTGCTATGCTATAGTGACAATACCCATGTGAAAAGCAGCTCAAGGTTCTCTTACACTCATTAAGCTGCTTTTTTCAAAAAAAAGTGGAGTAGAGAGATATATTTGTGTATATATACATATATAATATAAATTACCAGAAATAATTTATCCATCTCACAATTAAACTGGGAGAAGACTAGATTGTCTTACTGAGTGGGAATGTGGGTATTGATGAAAACAGCCTTGTTTGCTACTGAAAAATAGGTTAAGAAACAAAGAAAGTACAACCTAGGCAACAGAAGAAAAAGTCAGCCAAGGGAAAAGGACAGCAATGTAAACAGAACCATATTTTTAAAAGGGGGAGTATGAATTTTAGCAAGTTGAAAGGAATTGCTATGATCACCTTCCAAAATGATAAAAATCAAACCGTCAGTTCTAGTGTATACCAAAATGTTCAGTCTAATGAAAGCCAAACACTGACAGTTAAAAAGGAAACAAGAGCAACAGCAGTTTTACCTTAGGGAAAAAACTATCATCCCCCACCCGCCCCGCCGAGCACTGACGAGGATGCTGTTCCTTTCAGCTTACTTTTACAGAAGGTGGTCTCAGTTGTGACAAGAATTCTGCCATCCAAGTGATGGGTAAGCACACAAACAGAAAGAGCAGCACGTCCTGCGTGATACAGATAACAAAAGCTTCTCCTGAAGAAGTGCAGTCAGTGAAGACAGAGAGAGAGAGGAAGTGAAAGTGAAATTCTTGGAGGGCGGCCACCTCCTCATCTCCACCTACCATCGGCTTTAGCTCTCTGGCATCAGCGAGGCCTCCCTTACCAGCTTCTTTCATTGATTTCCTACTGTTTTCCACAAACTCCTGCAAAATATGGACCATATTGAATAAATTCTTGGGTCCTTTCAGATTTGTTAGTAGATGAATTCTAAAGAACATTTACATTTTTGACTCAATCTTGGTAAATGGATGGCCTAAAAACATAGCAATAAATAATGTTTAGTATCACACATGAGAGCTGCTAAATTTGTAGGAATGGACCCTGCAATCCGCTGATTAAAAAAGTCTTCTTTCCATCCATTCATTGTGACAATCTTACTAAGGCTCCAAGAGATAATGTTAGTTCTATCTGGAAGAGAAAATACCTAACATTTTTAAGAGGCTATTTTCTCATACTCAGAATATCATTTTATTTGTTGTTGTTGTTTTTTTCTACATCAAGGTTAAATGAAACAACAAGAACATGTTACTCCATAAGCCTCCACTTTTAAATAGCCATAGAAGGTAAAAGAACACATTGATATTGCTAAGCACATAATGCTTTGTTTCTTAACCAAACCATAAACAAACTACTCTTTTTAAAAAAGTGTCAATCTGACCATGACATTACTTCATAAAGCAGGAAGACAGGGTGTATCAACCAGAACCTATGGTTAGTAGTAGTCGAAATGGGAATGTGCCGAAAGGGAACATTTCTATTCGGTCAACATTTACGGGGTACTCCTTCATTAAATATCCTCACCATTCCTACAGAGAAAACTGAAGGGTGGAAAACAGTTATTTTTTACTCTGCTTTTGATCAGTGACTTAAAAAACAGTAACACTCTTCTAAATGCTTTAATCACAAAAGAGATGCAATAATCATGATCAAATTCCATTAAGAAAATAACCAGTTAGAATTAGTTTAGACATTAAGAAAATGTCTACAATTTAGCTGATGTTGCCAGAAAAAGAGAAAATCAATGCCAAATAGGTCAGCTAAATCATTTGGAATTCTTGCTATTGAAAAAAATAAAAAATCTAGGCTGGGCATGGTGGCTCACACCTGTAATCCCAGCATTTTGGAAGGCCGAGGCAGGCAGATCACCTGAGGACAGGAGTTCAAGACCAGCCTGGCCAACATGGTAAAACCCCATCTCTACTAAAAATACAAAAATTAGCCAGGAGTGGAGGAGCACGCATGTAATCCCAGCTACTTGGGAGGCTGAGGGAGAACTGCTTCAACCTGGGAGGTGGAGGTTGCAGAGCCGAGACCATGCCACTGCACTGCAGTCTGGGTGACAAAGCAAGACTCCATCTCAAAAAAAAAAAAAAAAAGAAAATCTAGCTTATTTATTAATACACTTATTTTAGAATTAACTGGATAAAATATGCTCCTGGAAAATGACTTGTTATTTTAATGTATAATGCTTAGTATTCAGTATTACCCATTTTGAGATAGAAATATTTCATAGCTTAATGGCAAACTACTATTATTTAGAAAGCATCTTTACTTTGGTAACATTTAACACTGATTATAACGGTACTTAAACCATTTAATAAGGTTTTCATATTTTTAAGGAGATTTAATTGAGGTTCTAATATGAAAAATCTGCATATAATATCTGTGTAAAGGTTCAGATCTTGACTAATAAATAACTATACACTCTATCAGTCATGGGTCTGTTATCGGTATTCATCACAAAATGCTTTCAATTTGGCCTACCATATTTAAGATGATGAGTTTTAACCAGGGTTGACAGCAGTAATGTTTGGGGCAGTGGTGGACAGAGAAAGACAGGTAGGCACTAGGACCTGGGAAACAGGATATTTTGTCTTTGCGCCCCATTTCAGGAAAAGGCTAGAAGCTAGTTTAAAATGTCAATTCAAATCTATCTAATTGCAGAGAGAGGGGCAGCAGGAATAGGGTGAACTTAGGACTATTAATGAGTACTGCTCTAGCTAGGTGGATCTGAAATGATCTTGTCCATGCCAAGAAGCCTTCCTCCCTGACTTACCCAAGATTAACCTCATTCATGAGTCAGTGCTACGGGGTTAATTCTAAATTACTCAGTTGCATATAATGTGAATTAAATATAGAGAATGTTTTACAAAATATTTTTATTGGTATTTTTATCCCTAAAATAGGAAAGGGCATTTGAAGTACTTACCATCAGCACTTTATCCATATAGAATTCTCTGCCAGGGCTCCCATCATTGTATTTTGTATCAATGGCAAAACACAAGAATAATACATCCACTACCATTTCATAAATAGACAGGAAGCAATGAGCGACTAGGAAAGCAAAGAGGCAGACGATGATCAGAGGCAGCACCCATACTGTGTAGTCCTGCTGGTAGTTGAGCAGCATAATCCCAGCTAAACCTGTGCTGCAGACTATCAGCACCTGAAGCAGAGAGAGCAAAGATCACATTTAATATCCTACTGAAGAAAGCCACTCTTTTTTCACCATTTGCAGACTTAAAATTCTACTATTTATAAATGATGGTTGCATGAGGCCATTCCATCTCAAATGAGGAAATATAATCCACATATTCTCATATACACCTAGAGTTATACATGCTTATCATATAAATTTTAAAATCATACTTTAAATGATTCTGGTTTAAAGATAATTAAGTTTTCCAAATGCTATGCTGCACCCTAAAACTTAACCTATTTAGAATCTGTGGCAATTTTTAAGATAAATGTATGCATATTTTAGAAAAAATTTACACACTCTTAGCACTCAGAAAAAAAGTGATATTTCAGTGTAATGGTATGTATTTTTTTCTAAGCATTTTCACATATATGAAATAGTATTATATAAACAAATCACTATAAGCTTTTCATTAATATATAGAGAATTATCATCATAAATGCTTCATATTTACTCAGCTACATAATTTCATTTTATGAGTGATTTAAAATACATTTAACCATTCTCTTACTGTTGGAGATTTATATTTTTTTCAGACATAAATAATTCTGCAAGAAAAATCTAGTCTTAGAACTTTTTCTGTGTTTCATATTTTATTTCACATAGAATATGTGGTAAATTTAATATAATTTGCCATAAAGTGTATATTTGGACTCTGTGAAGAAAGAGGTTGCCAAAAACATCCATGCTAAAAGAATAAAAGAAATAGCCAATTTAGTTATTGTCAAGAACCACCCACTCTGATGCTTCATCATTTCACATGCAGCATTTTAAATTTTTTGTGGTTTTTAAAATACATTTTATTCCAGCTTTTCAATAACCCTATGAATCGTCTATGGGAAATATTATCATCCCATTTTACAGACTGGGAAACATACTTAGAGATGCCAACCGACCTGAGTAGAAAAAAAAGAGTAGACCCAAGGTCAAGATCATAAGAGTAGAAAAAAAGAATAGATCCTACTCAAATAATGGTCTTATGATGTCAACTCCAGTGCTCTTTCCAGATAAAAACTCAGAAATATTTGGATATTGACCCACAGCAGTAATGGATTCTACTGAATTCTAGACACACTCTTTCCCAGCCCTTTATTTTGTCTTGTATAAGGCTTTAAGTAAAGGGAAAAAAGAGACCCCTAGAATCATGGCAGCCTCTTCTTGTCTAGTATTAAGAATAGGCGGACTGAGAATCCTTCTTTGGCATTTTCTCCAATATTTATCAACATCAAGGCATTTCTCATTCACCATTGTCTTAACTCGGAGTTAAAATGCATTAGATGATACATTGGTTAAGCTATAAATTGATCCCTCTCTCAGATGCTTCTAGGGAGCAAATCTGGGTCTGCCCAAGCTTTGGAAGACTCCCCACCATTTTTGTAGCAACACACTTATGAATCTTCTCTTATAGTGACTTATTTTCTGGGGTTATTTCCATAGATGGTTAATTACTTCCATTTTCTTTTCTTTTTCTTCTTCTTTTTTTTTTTTTGAGACAGAGTCTTGCTCTGTTGCCCAGGCTGGAGTGCAGTGGCATGATCTTGGCTCACTGCAACCTCCACCTCCTGGGTTCAGGCAATTCTTCGCCTCAGCCTCCCAAGTAGCTGGGACTACAGGCGCTCGTCACCACGCCTGGCTAATTTTTTTTTGTATTTTTTAGTAGAGACAGGGTTTCACCATGTTGGCCAGGCTGGTCTTGATCTCCTGACCTCAGGTGATCTGCCCGCCAGGGCCTCCCAAAGTGCTGGGATTACAGGCGTGAGCCACCACGCCTGGTCATTACTTCCATTTTCTTCCACTCTCCTGGTTTCAATTTTAGAGTGAGTTATTTCCTATACTCTCCAAATCTTGCACATTCACCCTATTGGAGGGCTGACATTCTTCATGCTCTCACCATGCCATTAAAAGTTAAACCCATTTGAAATGGTAAAGTTAGTTATAGAAAAAAGGTATGGCTCAAACAAACTAGATGTTGAGACAAAAAGCTGGTGAGATGGAAGGTTAGATATTCTCATGCAAGAGATAACTTCAACAATTAGTGATGTTTAGCCAAAAAAATGTAGTAGTTATTCCCAAATATAATGAAAGAGTGTTATGCACTTATTCAAGCAGATACATTAATGGTTCTCAAACTGTAGAAAGGCTAAGAATGCAGATTCCTGGGCCCTAATTCCAGAGTCTGCTTGGTTGGATCCATGAAAAAGCCCAGTAGTTTGCATTTAAAAAGTATCCCAGGTGCTGATAAAGCCTATGTCTCAAGAAGCACTGGTCTGTATCACTGATCTCCATGGTAGAGTACCCACATCCTAGTGAGTATTTAACAGGATCACCTGGGACTTCTATTATATTTCTCATACATTTAAAATGTCTTCTTTAGTATGCTTTATAAGGCATATATTAGTAACAGCTATATATATATATATATAATTGATAAATAAATGTAAATATATTGAACAACTGTGATCAAACTTTTTTCTTAATAGGGCACATGACTTTATAAGTTAAGAGATCCCTAGCTGGGCATGGTAGCTCACACCTACAGTCCCAGCTACTCGGGAGGCTGAGGCAGGAGGATTGCTTGAGCCCAGGACTTCGAGACCAGCCTGGGCACAAAACAAGATTCCGTCTCAAAAAAAAGAAAAAAATAGACATTCCTGTTCTAGAGGATAAATTATTGGAATGCCGTAGAAGAGATTCATGCTTTAGGTAGGACGTGGGAAGCAGGAAGGAAAGGATACTAGTTTTGGAGTCAGAAAGATGTAGATTTGAATTACAGAATTAGTACTTAGTTTTGTAACTCTAAGCAAGTTCATTTAACCATTCGGAGTCTGTTTTTCCATCTTTAAAAGAGACATAATAATACATACGTCCCATGACTGTTAAAATAAGCATTCTAAAAGTATTTAATGCAATGCCTGGCAATGTTTCTCCCTCTCTCCCTTCCTTTCTTTTTAGTGCAACATTTACGATGCTCTTTCTCTAGAGAACCTACATTTTGAAAGATATCATTTACCAATAAAATAGCATTTATAAGTAATAATTCATATTCTCAATTTTTATTAACCAAAGTCAAATAAATTGTCAACTAGAAGATATAATTAGTGTGAGAAAAGATATTACCAAGTGGAGGTGAAATAATTTCACACAGAAGCAAAGAAATTTGAGATTGAGGGGTTTTGGGATACCTTTATTAGGACAAATATCAATACTTAAAAACATTTAAATTGGATTATAAATCTCTATTCTTACCTTTAGGACCCTGTTGGCCAGTGACCATATGTTACAAGTCACTAAACTAGAAGAGCTAAGGTCCCTTACAGATCTAATTCACATTCCATAAAAACTATTAGAGTACCATACAAATGGAACCCATAATGATGTCTTTTTTTATTTTTTATTTTTATTTATTTATTTTTTTGAGACGGAGTCTTGCTGTGTCCCCCAGGTTGGAGTGCAGTGGCGCGATCTCAGCTCACTGCAAGCTCTGTCTCCTGGGTTCATGCCATTCTCCTGCCTCAGGTTCCCGAGTAGCTGGGACTACAGGTGCCCGCCAACATGCCTGGCTAATTTTTTGTATTTTTAGTACAAAAGGGGTTTCACTGTGTTAGCCAAGATGGTCTCGATCTCCTGACCTCGTGATCCGCCCGTCTCGGCCTCCCAAAGTGCTGGGATTACAGGCGTGAGCCACCGCACCCAGCCCCGTCTTTTTTTATTTTTAAATTCAGAGTTTTAAAGTTGAATTTAAAATTTCGAGGTGAATTCACATGCAGTTGTAAGAAATAGTAGAATGGTTCCATGTACCCTTTACCCAGTTTCCTTCAATGATAACATCTTGTAAAATTATAGCATATCAATGTCACAACCATAATATTGACACTGATACTGTGAAGATGCAGAATATATCCATCATCACCGGAACCCTTCACTTTGTTATTTTATAGCTATTTCCCCTCCTCCTCAACCCGATCTCTAACCACAAATCCATTCTCCATTTCCATACTGTTGTCATTTCACCTTTTTTCTTTTTGAGAAAGAGTCTTGCTTTGTCACCCAGACTGGAATGCAGCAGTGTGATCACGGCTCACTGCAGCCTCTGCCTCTGGGCTGAAGCAATCCTTCCACCTCAGCCTCCCGAGTAGCTGGGAATACAGGCGCACCCCACCATGCCAGGAGAATTTTTGTATTTTTTTGTAGAGATCACGTTTCGCCATGTTATTCAAGCTGGTCTTGGACTCCTGGGCTCAAGCGATCCACCCTCCTTGGCCTCCCAAAGTGTTGGGATTATAGGCGTGAGCCACAGAGCCCAGCCCTGTTGTCATTTCTATTATATAAACGGAATTAATCTTCTGGGATTAGATTTTTTCGCTCAGCATAATTCCCTCAAGATTCATTCAAGTTGCTATGTATATGAACAATTCATTTCTGGCATCATGTTTTATAATGTTTATTATGATCTATTAGTTGAACTACCTGATTAGAAACAAATTCTGCATGCTAGCAGCCATTGAATTGTAATGAAAAACTCTTTTCAAAAGATTTACTGTATTCTATGATCAGGACTATATTTTTAGGAAAGAAAAACTAAAGAACATTTTTATTAAAATGTTAGAAACCCAGAAGATTTCTCTTCCTCTTATTTTTCTCTTTTCTGAATTTCTCAATTAAAAAAATGTATTTATCTTTTATGGTTCTTAAAGTCATTTGAAATATTATAAATATTACATTATTAAAAATATATCTTTCTGGAAAGCAATCTGGCAATGCACATCAAGAACCCTAATTAATTCTAATTCTAGGATTCTGGCCTCAGGAAATAAAGATTGATGTGGGCAAGATTTATACACAAATACAAACTTTAGGTTAGTAAAAAATTGAGCACAGCTCAACTGTAAAAAACAGAAAACCTGAGGATTGATCTAATAAATGACACAACAGTTGTATAACCATAGTTAGAAAAGTTTTAACAAAACAAGAAATGCTCATAACGTAACACCAAGTAAAAAGAGGGATACAAAACTGCCTTCTCTACTAGGTTTCTTTTGTTTTTGTTTTTGAGACAGAGTCTCGCTTTGTCGTCTGGGCTGCAGTGCAGTGGCGCTATCGCAGCTCACTGCAACCTCCACCTCCCAGATTCAACCAATTCTCGTCCCTCAGCTTCCGAGTAGCTGGGATTACAGGCATGTACCACTATACGCCTGGCTAATTTTTGTATTTTTAGTGGAGACGGGGTTTCCCCATGTTGGCCAGGCTGGTCTCGAACTCCTGACCTCAAGTGATCCACCCACCTTGGCCTCCCAAAGTGTTGGGATTATAGGCACGAGCCACCGTGCCCGGCCCTCTACTAGATTTTAAATTCTATGTATTGATCAGTATATAACCAGGACCTATAATAGTCCTTACCACATTACTAGTAGGCACTCTATAAAGATACGATAAAGAAAAAGTTTTAACAGGTCACTAGGCTGCTAAAAAAAGCCAATTTTAGAACATTGTGTTTTATAATCTTTATATTTTTCTTTTTTTTTTTTTTTTTTTTGACAGTCTTGCTCTGTCGCCCAGGCTGGAGTGCAGTGGTACAATCTCGGCTCACTGCAACCTCTGCCTCCTGGGTTCAAGCGATTCTCCGCCTCAGCCTCCCAAGTAGCTGGAACTACAGCTGCTTGCCACCACGCCCGGCTAACTTTTTTTTTTTTTTGTATTTTTTTAGTAGAGATGAGGTTTTACCACATCGTTGGCCAGGCTGGTCTTGAACTCCTGACCTCAGGTCATCTGCCCGCCTCGGCCTCCCAAAGTGCTGGGATTATAGGCGTGAGCCACCACGCCCAACCCATCTTTTTATTTTTCATTAAAAAAATAATGCACACTCAATATAGAGAACATTATCTTACTACAATAAAGTGGGGTAGGGGGTTGGAATTATCTATATTTTTAATATCCAAAAGCAATCATTGTTAATATCTTGAGATATTCATTTCCATTCTTTTTCTTATAAACATTTTTAAACACTACTAAAGCCTAGTAGTTTTACTCAGCTTTTTCATTTATTACATTATATGCATTTCTTCATATTGTAAACTGTTAATAAAAAACATGGCTTAGTAGGTGAATAACAGTCTATTGACTATTATTCCCAACCATTTCTCTATTGTTAGGCATCAGATTGTTTACAATTCGTCACTATATAAATAATGCTGTATTTGTTTGCAGTTACTGTTACCAGGAGTGGCTTATCATTGACTCAGAATTACTGAGTCAAAAGGCTTTTAAAAAAAATTTTTTAAAGGCCCAAGGACAAATTTAATGCCAGCTGAGGCAATTATAGCACACAGTGATTAATAACTTAGAAGTCAGACAGACCTGAGTTTGAACGGCCACATTCTAGTTCTCTAAATTTGGCCAATTTAATTTTTCTCTAAACTTTATTTTAGAGTAGAGGAAACCAAAGATAATACTAGTAGCTCAACTTACAGGGGAAGACCAAATGTAATACTTAACAAAAGCCCTTCACTCAGTGCCTGGTACCCAAAGTATCTTAATCAGAGTTTACTAAAATCATCATCATCAAATATTGCCACTTAGTATCTCCCTTATTCCTCTAAATGGCTTATTTCCCTTTGTAAAAAACGCTGTGGGCAGTGGCTCACGCCTGTAATCCCAGCACTTTGGGAGGCCAAGGTGGGCAGATCACCTGAGGTCGGGAGTTTGAGACCAGCCTGACCAACATTGAGAAACCCTGTCTCTACTAAAAATACAAAAATTAGATGGGCATGGTGGTGCATGCTTGTAGTCTCAGCTACTCGGGAGGCTAAGGCAGGAGAATCGCTTGAACCCAGCACACAGAGGTTGCGGTGAGCCGAAATTGTGCCATTGCACTCCAGCCTGGGCAATAAGAGTGAAACTCCATCTGGAAAAAAAAGCGGTGTGTGTAGTATGTGTGTGTATACATATATATACTTTTATTCTAAGTTGCTTCATATCTTTCTTAGCTGTAGGGATAAATTATAAATATGTAAACAAAAATAAAAATAAAGACGGTGAATTCTGAATCAGCTGTAGAGAACCGACCCACTTCATCACACACAATGCTATATATACTTCTCCATGCCAAACATATTTTCTTTACAAAAACATTTAAAAAATACAGTTGGCTAGAGCAACCTAAGGGTTCAATAGTAAGAGAAAGTTTACAAACAGTATTTGGTGGATATTTACCATGGTAATAATGAATAATTGTGAAGATTATCAAAACAAGATGGAAAATGTATATGATGTAATGTAAAGAGAAATGGGCGGGACAAACAGGTACGTATGCTATGATTGTTATACTATAGAAATACAAGCCGATAAAAAAACACGGGAAGAATTATATAGAAATAAGTTATTTAGTTATAGTGGTGGTAGTACAAGCCTTTTTCTTTCCTCAATTTAAAAAATTTTCTGAGTATTTTATGGTTTAATACTCAGAATGAAATCTAATTATGTTATTGAATATTTTGCAG
The DNA here is from genome assembly GCF_028878055.3 of Symphalangus syndactylus. Lineage (NCBI taxonomy): Eukaryota > Metazoa > Chordata > Mammalia > Primates > Hylobatidae > Symphalangus > Symphalangus syndactylus. The sequence continues at coordinate 39,583,103 of NC_072425.2, forward strand.
TATTTTAATAGTATAGAATAAACTGCCTCTTCTTCAACACTTCTAAGGAAAGTATAAGTCTCGTTCTCTAACAGCTCTATTTTAAAGGCGCTTATACATAATACTATAATAATAATGATGACAACTAACATTCACTGAGAACTTAACATGTGTCAAGCACTCTCCTAGATACCCTACATGTATTAACAATGCATTAATCTCATGACCCTAGGAGTTTGGCACTATTATATTCCAATTTTACAGATGAGCAAACTGAGGCACAGAATGACTCCCTTATCTAACCTGCCCAGGTCACACAACTATCAGTGATAGAGTCAGAACTGAAGTCCAGGCAGTCAGGCTCCAGTTGCAGTACCACTAACCAGGAGGAAGACTATTTCCTAATTCTTTACAGTTCAAAACACGTAAAGAGGGCCGGGTGCAGTGGCTCACGCCTGTAATCCCGGCACTTTGGGAGGCCAAGGCGGGTGGATCACCTGAGCTCACGAGTTAGAGACCAGCCTGGCCGACATGGGGAAACCCTGTCTCTACTAATAATACAAAAATTAGCCGGGCGTGGTGGCATGCCTGTAATCCCAGCTACTCGGGAGGCTGAAGCAGAAGAATTGCTTGAACCCAGGAGGCAGAGGTTGCAGTGAGCTGAGATAGCACCATTGTATTCCAGCCTGGGCGACAAGAGTGAAACTCTGTTTCAAAAAAAAACAAACGACAACAAACAAAAAAACAACACAGAAAGAGAAACATAGGCACATGACTTAGCCGCTCCATGCCTCAGTTTCCCTCTCTGTAAAATGAGGATAATAATGGAACTTATCTTAAAAATTTATTGTGAGGATTAAATGAGCACAATATATGTCAAGTACTTATAACAATGCTGGACACAGAGTAAGGGCTTTCTAAGTACTTGCTATACATTACTTTTAGTTTTTTGGTGGCCTGGATATTTTTAAAATAAAAGAGCAAATATATATACGCAAAATTTTACTGTATGTTGAAGAAAAAATACTTGGTCTTACCTTGCCTAAGAATAACATAAAATCACCCACTGTGTTGATGGTAGCCACTCGCAAAGCATTCTCCACCAGAATGACAAAGGCATCCTTTGCTGAGGTGCAGAAGTTGGTGCTGTTGATAGCTGTGGCTGTGTATGCATTCTGGACAAAAGCAAAAACAACATTTTCATCAACAACTGAAACTTCCTTTGTTAAGATATAAACTGAGCATAGCTAAAACATAGCTTTTAAAAATATTTCAGTCAAACACATGGCACCCTTTAATGAGGTACAGATTGAGACTGAGTACAAGAAAATATAAGATTTAAAGCCTCATATGGTAAAAATAACTTTCCATTTGGCTTAGTTTTGGTCCTTTAAAAACACTGTTATTTATTAAAACATACACAAACCGCCGGGCGCGGTGGCTCACGCCTGTAATCCCAGCACTTTGGGAGGCCGAGGTGGGCGGATCACAAGGTCAGAAGATCGAGACCATCCTGGCTAACACAGTGAAACCCCGTCTCGTAAAGTACAAAAAATTAGCCGGGCGTGGTGGCGGGCGCCTGTAGTCCCAGCTACGCGGGAGGCTGAGGCAGGAGAATGGCGTGAACCCGGGAGGCAGAGCTTGCAGTGAGCCGAGATCGTGCCACTGCACTCCAGCCTGGGCGACCGAGGGAGACTCCGTTTCCAAAAAAAAAAAAAACAACAACAACAACAAAAAAAAACATACACAAACCTTTCTAACATCCATTAACTTCTTCCCTGTCTTAGTAAATCAAACATAATTTAATTTTTCCTAGATGTCTCAGGGTTTTGACTGTGAACATCAGCAGTGCACTGTAATCATTTAGGTGATGATTTAAAAGCTGAAGAGGTAGGTGTGGGCATCAGATTGCTGTGGTGTTTTATCTGGACCATCCACTGTCTCCTCCTTGGTGGCTTTCTTCTATGCTCTCACTTCTCACAGCTCTTGTAGTACACAGCTCTTTGATGGCTGGCATTTTATACCCCTCCTCTTCCTGGGAGCAGAACCCTAAATCTTTTTTGAGAAAACAGCCTTATCCCATTCCCTGTCTCAGTCCCAGTGAGACTGTCACTACCTCCAGCTCTGGGGATGGGTCTTGGTTGACATAAGCCAATTAGCATACTATATACCTACTGGCCACAATGATTGGTTCAGAATTGGTGAATAAACCAATCAGAGCCATTGAAAGCAAAAGTGATGTTCCCTGGGGCTTCTGGGAAAAAAAGGCTTTCTTTCTCTTCCATAGGTTCTCTTGAAGGTATGAGGGTATGAATGGCTATAGCTGTTTCGCTAACATAATGAGAAGAGCTGCTGAAGGTCACAGTGTAAAACTGAGGGTGAGGCCAACACCATGAAGTCAGAGCAGGGAGAACCTGGTACTTCAACTTGGTGACAAGTGGGACATTGGGAACTTGCCAGATTTCTGAACTTTTCAGTTATAGAAGCTAATAAATTGCTAAGAATCCCAGCTCTTCCCTGCTCCACCTTCTCCTCCCTCTCCCTTGTTCAGGTCAGATTGAGCTGAGCTTTCTGTTCCTTAAAATACTGAGTTCTAGCTGATACGCTTTCATTCAATTATACCTGCTTCTGCTGCCCCATGTGCTCTTTGACCTACTAGTCATAGACTGATTTTTTTTTTCCATTCTTTTTTATGTTACATTCTAGAACAGCATTGATGTTTTCTGGGAAATGTGAAAAAGTATTATAACATCAAATATATTTGAGTCTTAGGAAGGAAAAGTATATGAACTTTGTGACTAAAACTTTTGGTCCTGAGGAATTTGGGTTTAGTGCTGACTTAAATTGTCTTTAGGTCCCAAATGTGGGGATTGCTGTGAAACTGTTGGAGATAAAGGGCTTACTTTACACTGTGTTGTCTATAAAGCTTTAACCACTGAGCCCAGGAGAGATAGTCTACAATTTACGAATATTCTAATTATAAGCTTGTTAGTTATTAGGAGTCTGTAATGAAGATGAGGTTTGAATTACCAAAAATTTAACTTGCCATTATATGATTAAATTCATTGATTAAAAACGCAGAACATTTCAGAGCTAAAGAGAGTACTGTAATGAGCAGGTCACTACCTGTGGTTCTTAAGCTTTTTTCAGTAATGGGGCAGTAGGAAATAAATGATGGTGCTCTTTAAGAAACACAGTATGAGGACGGGCACGGTGGCTCACGCTTGTAATCCCAGCACTTTGGGAGATCGAGGCAGGTGGATTGCCTGAGGTCAGGAGTTTGAGACCAGTTTGGCCAACATGGTGAAACCCCATCTCTACTAAAAATACAAAAAAAATTAGCCGGGCATTCGGGCATGTGCCTGTAATCCCAGCTACTCAGAGGCTGAGGCAGGAGAATTGCTTGAACCAGGGAGGTGGAGGTTGCAGTGAGCCGAGATCGCACCACTGCACTCCAGCCTAGGCGACAGAGTGAGACTCCGTCTCCAAAAAAAGAAAAACAAAACAGAAATACAGCATGATTTTGGTATATAGAATTCCATCATACAAACTGGGGAAGTTTATTATCATCAGAATATATATTATGTTCGTAAGTCTTTATCTGAAAAACTAAAATACAAAACATCTTAAAGAAATCATACTAAGTGTTGCTGTTAGAATCTACCTGCTTCTTGCTCCCTTATATTGTCACCTGTGAGTGCTTCTTATCAGATAAAAGATAGCAGGCACCACAGAGTTAACTACCTAACTGCAGTGGTCCAAGTGTTTTTTTCCATCTCCTACAAAAGCTTCTTTTGAAATACTCTGCAAGTGCCTCAATGAAGTAAAAATAAACTATACTTTTGATCTTGTGTAACATTAACCTTGCTGAAAAACGATGAAGAACTGCCCCAGCCAGTTCTATTCTGAAAGAACACAGTTTGGTTCCCAGTTCACACCAGCTCCCTAAGTACTCAGAAAAAACACTACTCAGTTAACAATTTATTCTATAGCAGGGGTGGTCAATCTACCACCTGCAGGCCATATCTGGCCTGCCAACTAATTATTTATTTATTTATTTATTTATTTTTGAGATGGAGTCTCGCTCTGTCTCCCAGGCTGAAGTGCAGAGGCACGATCTCAGCTCACTGCAAGCTCTGCCTCCCAGGTTCACGCCATTCTCCTGCCTCAGCCTCCCGAGTAGCTGGGACTACAGGCACCCGCCACCACTCCCGGCTAATTTTTTGTATTTTTAGTAGAGACGGGGCTTCACCATGTTAGCCAGGATGGTCTCGATCTCCTGACCTTGTGATCTGCCCTCCTCGGCCTCCCAAAGTGCTGGAATTACAGGCGTGAGCCACCGCGCCTGGTCTGCCAATTACTTTTGTAAATAAAGTTTTACTGGCACACAGTTGTGCTCATTGTTTACATATTGTCTATGGCTGCTTTCATGCTACAGTAATGGAATTGTGCAGTCATGAAAGATCCTGTATGGCCCACAAAGCCAAAAATATTTACTCTCTGGTCCCTCACAGAGAAGGCTTGCTGACCTCCTGATCTAGAGTACTGGCAAGGATTAATATCAACTTCATCTACTCCCTCATCTACTGTATGTGGAACCCACCCTCTTACTGGAAATACAAACCACATTTGCTCATTTCAAGTTTTAGTAACTTCCTCCACAACTTCCAATCTTTCAGCATCTTTCACTGTAATTCTTCAGTTCAACAATTTAATTGACAAAGGTCTTCAGTGATCTGGGATATAACTCCTTTGAAGAGAAATACTTTATTTCCCACATTCTAAGATATAATCAAGAGACTAATGAGCCAGTTACTCATAACAAGTTTTCAGGAGAAAATATCCTACCATATTAAATATACATATTGATTATGAGATGCATCCTGATGCTAAATAGCTTCATAATGTCTAGAATCAAGGAAATTGGACAACCCATTTAAATCAGCCAGGTACTAGCTTATGTTCACTCCCACCCTCAATGGGAAAAACTCACTCTTAACTATAGTGTTCTACGCTTTCCAGTTCACCATGAATTTCCTTGAGACGGAAGCAAGAGAGGACCCATATGTCTCCATTCTCTCTCCTCTGTTATCAGACCAGCTTACATGAGGAGAATGCCCAACACTTACAAACTAAACTATAAAAGCTTTTTTGTTTCCCTCATTAGTTTTTAGAAGCTTCATGTCATTTGAGAATTATTACTATTCCTCTTTTGCTTCTTTCTTATCACCCCACCCTGCCCCATTCCATCTGCTTTTAGGGCAGAAGTCTATTTGTTTGTAGATAAAGAAGCAGCAATAATTTCTTTTCTTCACCCCTCTGAGAAATTTCTGTGAGGGTCGAATGTCCAGAAATTTAGCCTTTTAAAAGGCAGTATTTCTATGGATCTATGCAATCCCTTTGTATTCAACCCAACTGAAAAAAAGTAGGTGGATATTTTGCAAGCTCTTTCACTCACTCCCAAGGTAGGAAGATGAACTGGATACACAAAGGTCAAGATGATCTCTTCAGGAAGAAAAATGTGCTGCAGATCATAGCAGGCCAATGAAAATTCCCTCCTTTTCTATACTTCCTAGTCTAAAAGAATTCTTGCTTAAGTTCTTAGGAATTTCGAAGTCCTCTGTGGCTTTCCCTGATAACTATTCTCTGAGTTTTCTTCAGACTTCTTGGTTGAGACTTTTAGAGTCCACCCACCTTCTTCTCAGACAGCCTTCCTTCTCTGGAGTTAAACTGCCCACAGACAGCCATCACTGATTAACATTTAGCCCACGCTCAACATTTGCTTGGGCAGGACACAAGCTTGAGAATATTCAACCCCCAGGAGCAAGATGAAGGATGACCACCATCCAGGAATCTTTTTAAAGGATGCCTGTTAGCCTACATAATTCCTGGCTGCACTTTTGTGTGACGGGATATAGTTAAAAAGTACTGATCATGTGAAAGAAAATATGTTAGGGCAGAGGGTCACCATGCATGGAACAGGCCTGTGTGGCCATCTGTCCCAGAATACAACTTCTTCATTTTCACCTCTTTTTTCCTTTCTCTAGTGAAGGACCCAGAAATTCTCTTAAAGTTTAAAATATTTACATAATGACTCACTTAATAGGGGCAAGCTAGACAGCAATGCTAAGGGAATATAGGGTATGTGCAGTTCTGTGTGGATTCGTATAAATTAAATAAATGAAAGGGTAATTACAATTATTCCTTTCTTATTTGAGGCAAAGGGGAGAAGGGGAATGCTATGGTCTGAATGTTTGTGCCTTCTCCAAGTTTGTATGTTGCAACATAGTCAGCAAGGTAATGGTATTAGTAGGTAGGGTCTTCGGGAGGTGATTAGGTCATGAGGGCTCTACTCTCATGAATGGATTAGTGCCCTTATTTAAAAAAATACCCCAAAGAGCTCTTTTGTCTATTCCACCATGTGAAGTCACAGGAAGAAAGCACCATCTCTGAACCAGGAAACAGGCCCACACAAACCACTGAATTTGCTGGTGCCTTGATCTTGGATTTCCCAGCCTCTAGAACTATGGGAATAGTTCTCATCAACTACATAACTATGAAAAATAAATTTCTGTTGTTTAGAAGCCACCTAGTATATGGTATTTTGTTATAGAAGCCTGAACAGATTAAGACAGGGCACAAAGTCAAACCCATACTGTAGGCTTTATCTAATTTTGTTCTAAATTCTTAGACTTTTTCAAGGTCATAAAAATTACAAGTGTGTTGCAAATCTTAATTTCAACAGGCTTTCTTTCTTTCTTTTTTCTTGACAGAGTCTCGCTCTGTTGCCCAGCCTGGAATGCAATGGCTCAACCTCGGCTCACTACAACCTCCGCCTCCCAGGTTCAAGCGATTCTCCTGCCTCAGCCTCTGGAGTAGCTGGGACTACAGGCACGAGCCAGCACACCTGGCTAATTTTTGTATTTTTAGTAGAGATGGGATTTCACCATGTTGGCCAGGATGGTCTCGAACTCCTGACCTCAAATGATCCACCTGCCTCGGCCTCCAAAACTGTTGGGATTACAGGCGTGAGCCACCGTGCCTGACCTCAATAGATTTTCTTTAAAAACATCATTGTCTTAGTTTACAGAATGAAATCATTAAAATTTGAGATGTCTGCATATTTTCTATAATAAACCATATTTTTGTTTGTTTACACCACTCAGAAATGTGCATATATTTATATGTATATGAGTGTGATATAATGGCAGCAGTGTGATACACTGGAAAGAGCGAGGCAAAAAGATTTGAAAACTTCTTTCACCTTTAGGTCTCGTGATCTGCCACAGATGCCAGTCTCAATTTTCTCATCTATGAAACAGATGAGAAAATAATGCTAGCCTTATAGAGTTGTGTTGACCACATTTCAAATGTGGCATTTCCTATGAGCCCAGGAGACATGAAGCACTGCAGGTGATCAGTCCCCACATTGTAACACTTTGTATTCCCAAACAGAACTACAAAGTATGAGTTCAGAATAACTCTCCCTAAGCCTTTCCTCACATGTTTGATTTACTACTATTTTAATGTTCCACTTAAAACTTCAAACATCATGCCTACAAAATGCTGATCCAAAATGGACAAAACCTGTACAAAAAAGACCAACATCTCAAGGTTGTTGGTACTAAATCACTGACTAATATTTAGCTTGGGATATGCTGAAAACCTTTGATTTTTTTAACCTTTTATCGACTATCTTGATATCATATGATTTGTTTTTCTTTCTTCAGTATAACTGCACATCTCCTTTTCAAGATTTTTATAGTTTTATATCACCTTGTTAGTCTTTTTGAGTCTAAATATTCACTAATACAATTAACGGTTCATTCAGAAAACACTTAAAGACCACTTATTGTATATTTGGCACTGTGCTAGCTTCTGAGGAGACCAAGAAACAAGAAGATCTTTACTTTAAAGGAGCTAGAAGTTTAAAGGTAAAGTTAACAGATAATTTGATATAGTGTTAGTATTTGAATACTAAGGTATGACCTAATGTTAGAAGCTCAGCAGAGGGGCTGGGGTGAAGAGGGATGGCTTCTTGGAGGTGACGCTCCGGCAGAATCATTAAGATTCAGTAGGAACTAGGCAGGTGTTGGAAGTCATTCCAGGCACATCTGGAAAACTGCAAAAGCAAAAGGTGCCTGGGGGACAGCAGTAGGATTGAGACTAGAGATCTGGGCTTAGCATATCTCTCCGAGGATAAGCTATTTAGTGATGGGCATAAAAATGCAATTATGATCATCTTTAGTGTATCCATCAACTTTCTGATAAAGATGACTTGGCCTCAAACCAATTTTAAAGAACACAATTTTTCAGGTTGTTATGGCCTTACTAATTATTTTAAGAATGAGCTTCCAAACACTTGCATATCCATAGGGAATATTATGACCTATAAGAATGTATTTTGCTAATGAAACATCATACCTACTTTCTCATATTAACCATAGAACCCAATAAAGGAAAGTCCAAGCATGCTCAATACCATGGGCATAGAACTATCAACTTGTGACTATCTTGGAGTGAATAGAAAGTGCAATGCTACTCTTCAATCACTTAGCGGTAAATGGTGAGAAAGTCAATTTTATCTCTGGCCTATTAGTTGAGGGCATTAATACATTAGAATTGATTTTTAGGGAATGGAAAAGTAACTTAAAAAAATAAAGAAGGAAGGAGTGCCCCACAGAGACTCCTAGATCCTCAGATACAGAAAGATAGAGGACTAACCCATTCCCCTAAGCCCTTTTATCCTATAAATATCAATTCTTCCATTCAACCTTATAAGTAGTACTTCCTTTGATAATATTTCCCAGGCCAATATCATAGTGTTTAGCCGTTGGGCCAAAAAAAAAAAAAAAAAAGTATCAGCATAGAGAGCACACTAGTTCAAATGATAGTAGCTAGTTGCAAAGAGGGATAGTGTCACAACAGCTTTACACTGAAGTTTTCAAACAACATTTTCAAAAATGAAAGGGTAATAATAGCCACAGTAGTCAGATTCTTAGGGAAAACTTAAAAAATGATGGAATGTGAATTAAGGGATAAGAGATAAATGTTCTTCCTGAAAGACGAACCCTAGTGATGTTTTATCTATTTATCAAAATAAAAATAATAACCTATATAACAAATCTGTACATGTACTCCCTAAGCCTAAAAGTTGGAAAAAATTAAAATAATAATGAGCTTTGGTAAGCACATACATTAATTTAAAAAATAAGAATATGATTGAAATAGACATACTTTATCAAGGTACAATGTACAATACCACAAGAAAAACATAACATTTTTCAATTAAGTTTATTTTATCTTGGAGAAGAAACAATGAACCTATCTTTGAAAGTAAATATTAGATTTATTTTTAAAATATTTTACCTGATTTAAATAATTTAGGCACTTTTCAAGACACCAAAGGCAACAAATGCAAGATTTCAGCACACATCGTGCACAAGCATTTTCCTGCATGGGGGAAAAATGGAAATAATCAAAAAACCAAAGAATCAAACTGTCATATAGAAGACTTCAAACATTAGAAAAATAAATAAAAATTTAAAAATTACAATTTATGCTTCAAAGCCTCCATACTTGTCCACTTCCTCCTTAAAACATAATGACTGAATTATTTTTAATAAGTTCAATTCAATATTTATTTAGTCTCTATTGCATATAAGATACAGTGAAGTTTATAACACCTGCAAGGAACTTACAATCTAGTAGGAGAAAAAAAATACTAAACACAAAAAAGGTTAGAATCAGAATATAGTATAGATACTAAGTGTTATGAGAGTGGAGAACAAAGAGACAGCATTGTTTGGGAGATGGGAGGAATCAGGAAAGGTTTCTACAAAGGGGTAGAATTTGAGCTAAACTATGTTGAAATGCATGTTATTCCCAGTCAAGGATAGGGAAGAAGTTCTAAGGAGGAAGGTATGTGAGTCAACAGAGAGGAAGAGCAGCACAGGATACTTTTAGTTACTAGTGATTGGATGAATTTTGCCAGAGCATATGGAGTGCATGAGTGGGAGACAAGGGAGAAGGGCTGGATTTTGCCTTGTAAAGACTTTGAAGAAAATACAACTTTGTATTTAACATTATTGGGTGCTTTACTACATGCAGAACTGAGGTCTGGAATGTGCCCACAAAAAGTACAGAAATGCATTTTCCCCTTACCTTTCCTTTGAGCTGACTGTGAATATACATAAGTATCATTCGCGGAATTTTGACTAATGTGATAATGAAAGATCCTTTTGCCACCGTACCTAGGTGGTAACGAATAAGGCGATTTACTGATGCCAGAATAGGTGTAAATGGCAAATTCCTTTTATCCCTATTTAAAAAATGACCAAAAAGACAATTAAAACAAAGCCTAGATCAGGATGGAAACACAGGTATGGTTTAGAGTCCAATGCAGTGAAAAAAAAAATCAGCTCATCATTCTTATTTTAGCTTTATGATAAAATGGCCAAGTGATATATAACTATTACAAATGCTACAGACATGCTATACAAAATTAATGTCATTGCTCTATGGTAGTTTCATGGGGTTCTGATGCTCTAATACTTCAAGTTAAATAAAACTGTGCTCTGAAAGCTTTTATTAGTGAATACTTACGGGGTTCATCATATAATCAGAAAACAATATTTAAAAACATGTTCAATTTAGACTTGGCATCTAATTATAATAGAAAATTATGAGGCCTAAAGCTTTCATATTTGGCTCTAAAGTTAGCAAAGGGAAATCACATTTGTTCCAGTCTAAACAAACTAAAAAGACTTGTTGTCCTTTGATGGACTTTTATATAAAGCAAAAGTACAGATGGCACCACTATAAGATTTATTCTTCTGCTAAATACAATTTGTGACATCACAATAAATTTTATGAGACAACTGCAGAAAAGTATAAAGAATAAAACAACAATCTCTCATTTGACCACCTCCCAGAATTATCAACTATATATAACACTCTGTCGTATTCATATCTAATTATTTTGTTAAAGAAATGAAACTCCTGCCAGCCCCAGTCTGATTCCCTTCCCCTCCAGCCTGCGGACACCATCCCTTAGATGAACTTGAGTTTTCTAATAACAACAAATTCTCACCTAGTAAAATAGTATGTTACCACAGCTCCTGCCACTGTCATCTGCTGACACGCTAGAATAAATTCACTGATCCAAATCAGGCCCACCACATGGTACCACCACATGTACTGCAGAGGCCCAGAAATTTTGAACTCCACAAAGCCTTGCTCATTCTGAACAGGACTGCCTAGGAAAATATCAAGGAAGGAAAGAAGCACATAAAGTACAAATCCAGAAATACAGCAGTTAAAGAGAAGGCAATAGGGCCCTACCTCAAGCCACAAACCTTCTGATCCGTGTGGTATTTCATAAAGGGACAAAAATAACTATCACTTGAAAAGTTGTGAAACTAAGAATTGTACTATTATGCATTTTGATGTCCTCAAAGCCATCATATAAAGCTTTTAAAAGTTGTTCTATTTAATAAAATTCTTCTTATATTATCAATTATTTAGTTTAAGCATGAATTTTTAAACACTTCAGTTTTTTTCAAGACCTATTATTTATCCAATCATTATAGATTTCTTAGCAAAGTACAGAAATTATTATTATATTCAGTTGCTAAGTGTGTGTGCTGAATGGACAGATAAGTTACATAGTGACATAAAAGTTTACTATCCTTATGATACTCTTTACAATTAGTTCCATTTAAGCTTAACCTTTGATATTGAGTATGGCTGTAAGAAAGTCTGAGTGTCTAACTATGAACTATATCATCACTTGGAGCTCTAGCTAGGGCCAGATCATTTCCAAACTAGAAAATCCCAAGGAAGTAAGTAGATCCTTGGCTATACCTGGGATTTGAGGTAACTCCTGAGTGACACTGCATTCATTGGTTCATCTTAGAATGAATCTATATGTCTGAGTCAGTACCGGAACTTACTTCAAATTCATGATCATTTCAAAATTAGAATGCAATTTCAGGCCTTCCCTGATCTAGTCTTACATTGCTAGGATGTTCTAAAAAATCATGAATATAGGCTGGGCACGCTGGCTCACGCCTGTAATCCCAGCACTTTGGGAGGCGAAGGCAGATGGATCACATGAGGCCAGGAGTTAGAGAGCGGTCTGGGCAACATGGAGAAACCCTGTCTCTACTAAAGATACAAAAATTAGCCAGGCATGGTGGTGCATACCTGTAGTGCCAGCTGCCCGGGAGGCTGAGGCAGGAGAATAGCTTAAACCTGGGAGGCTGAGGTTGCAGTGGGCTGAGATCACACCACTGCACTCCAGCTTGGGTGACAGAGAGACACTGCCTCAAAAAAGGCCAGGTGCAGTGGCTCACGCCTGTAATCCCAACACTTTGGGAGGCCGAGGCAGGCGGATCATGAGGTCAGGAGTTCGAGACCAGCCTGGCCAATATGGTGAACCCTGTCTCTACTAAAAATACAAAAATTAGCTGGACATGGTGGCATGTGCCTGTAGTCCCAGCTACTTAGGAGGCTGAGGCAGAAGAATCGCTTGAACCCGGGAGGTGGAGCTTGCAGTGAGCCAAGAGAGCGCCACTGCATTCCAGCCTGGGTGACAGAGCAAGATTCCGTCTCAAAAAAAAAAAAAAAAAGACGAATATGAAGTACGTTGTTAAAGAACCATAACCACTACAAGTTCTGATGGCTATTGGACCTTCATCAACAAATGTCTGAAGAATTACCTCTCTCTGATGTTCTAAAACACTGGAATGCAAATCACGTTTGTCACTAAGAGAAAGAAGCATATCTTCTTACCAGTAGTGCCAAGAAAAAGAAGTGTCATGATCCAGTACACCCAAAACAAGACAAGAGCAAAGAAAGTCCAGAAGGGTTGGAAGACTAGCAGTGGCAAGTGAATGAAGACCTTGCCAGCTACGTGGAACAAGGCGATGGTAAGAGCAACACGTTTGCGCATAACCAACATTATCAGGAATAAGATCACCTGTATGGAGAGAATGGTTTCAGTTATTATAAGTAGTGAAAACAGAAACTGAAAATAGTGGAAATTTTTAACATAACCCTTTAGCCCCAAACCTGGAGGTAGCATCCTTTGAATTTCAATAATACTTTATCAGTAAGTATCTCTCTTGCAATATTTATTGTCAATTTTATATTATGGTTACCAAGTATTCTTTAATGCAAAACATAAAAGGATTTCTCAACTTATTAATACATCCTAGAATTTTTTTCCTTGTCCCTTTGCCACTCATTATGAATCAAAACATATAGTCAGTCAGGATGAGACTCTTAATTTACTTAAACAGATACACCACAAAAACGAGGTTTTTATTTGCATCTTCCTTATTAGACCAACAGCTCCTTAAAAGTGGGACCTGTGTCAGAGTCACCCTTTACCTCCTCCCACCCCCATGTCCCATTTTCAGAAGCTGGCACAGCAAATTGTACCTAAAATGAGATTTCATTCATATTTTGTTGTAATGTCTGTATAACAATAACTAACAAATATCTTTTGGCACCAATGGTTTCATGGTGGCTTTATTTTTTGTTTCTGATGCTCAATAAAAAGCTTGGGATTGCTCTTAGAAGTAGACTGATTTTTCTTTTTTCAGAGAGAAGACGATGATGAACCAAAGATATACATATAAATTATTTAACCACATGTTAATTGGTAATTTTATTGCTTAATACCTAAGCAGCAAATCTCTCTCTCTCTCTCTCTCTCTCACACACACACACACACACACACGCACGCACATACATACACATATATATATTTTGGAGACAAGGTCTCACTCAGTTGCCCAGGCTGCAATGCAGTGACACAATCATGGCTCAAGTGACCCTCCCACCTCTACCTCCTGAGTAGCTGGGACCACAGGTGCACACCACCATGCTCAGCTGATTTTAATTTTTTGTGGAGACAGGGTCTCACTATCTTGCCCAGGTTGGTCTAGAACTCATGGGCTCAAGTGATCCTCCCACTTCAGTCTCCCAAAGTGCTGGCATTATAGGCATAAGCCACTGTACCTGACCACATCTATATTTGTGAAATAACGCCATATTGTTAAATGAAAAGTTTGAAAGACAAATGGGAAGATAATTAGCGAACAAGTAAATGGAATGATATATTTTTTAACATACTTTTCTAGAGTAAAGGGAATCATTTTTAAAAAGTAATTATCTTATGACAATAAGAAATATGTTCTTGTCAGCAAATGGTAATGTAAATATTCTAGGTGAAAATCCTCTCTCAAAAAGCAGACAGGGTAGAAAAATGTTTCATCAGACAGCACTCATCCACGAGGGAAGCCTTCGAGAGACTTTTCAGTGTTTCATACACTATGGAACAGAGATATTATCTACTGGAGATCACGGTTAGGAATGCAAAAGCTAGATTTGAGTTTCTGCTCCATTAATGATCTCCTGCAAATAAAAACACAAAACCGAAAGACACGCCAAAGCCTAAACTCACTGTGAACACTGTAGCTGAAATGGCATAAATGAGGAGGGCCCGAAGATTGTCTTCAGCTATCTGAAGCTGCTCAGGAGTAACAGTTTCTTTGGGAGACCTTCTTTGCTTTGCATACAGCCACCATAGTACACCTGTGCCTCCTAGAGACAAAAGACCCAATTGTTAATGCAATAATTAGCATAAGAAAATGTGTAACATAAATTCTCAATTTTCTTGACCCTTCCTACAGATCATCATGGGACTAATGCAGTGACAATCCATTTGGCTGGGAAGTACATAGCTATAACTTTTTGCCAGCATAAAGAAAGTGTCCATTACTCTATTATCATCCTCCACATTAAGCACTTATAAATCCTTCGGTGTATCAAATAAGCTTCCTTCAAATGTATTTATTATTGACTATGAAGCTAAGAGCGAGCCAGTAGAAACATACACCCCTGACAGGAATTGATCACAAAGAAAAACCCTCAGCATTTAAGCTGAGGAGGCTGGAGGAAAGAAATAAGCATCACAGAAAACATCAATGAAGCTTGAAGAGGGAAAGGATCTTCTCTGTTGTACTCATCACAGATACCTCTGTGCCTTGCACTGACACAGTAATGCAGTTGATTAAGTACTTGTACAACGAATAAAGGCAAATCAAAAGAACAGTTCCCACCAAAGGGAGGAACAAAGAGGAAATCTCTGATAGTGGTAGGTGCTAGGGATGAGCATTTTTAAATCTCCAACACTGGTTGAGAGATTCAAAGAACCAGACTGAAGAGGGAGATAAACCTACCTCCACATATGAGAGCTGACTTTTACACCTACATTCAACCCATTCAGCAAACATTTTGAATGCTACAGCACCTATTGTTCTAGCTGGAGATAGAGCAGTAAACAAAGCCGACTCCTTACTCTTGCTGCTCATGGAACTTATATAATAATAGGGAAACAAAAAAATAAGAAAACAAAGAAAAATACAGTATATTAAGTCTAAAGAAAAAACTATCTCCTGGTAAGAAGGATATAGAGTGTTTGGGTAGGGAAAGCTTTGCAATTTTATATAAGATGGGTAAGCAAGGCCTCATTGGTATTAGTAAGATGACATCTGAGCAACGGAATTAAAGACAGAGAGCAATCTATGACACTATCTAAGGAAAGAGGGTTCCAGGCAAAGTTCAAAGAGACTGAGGTAGAACCATGCCTAGTATGAGAGAAAGAAGACCATTGTGGCTACTGCAATGAGCAATGCGGAAAGTGGTAGAGATGTGGGCAGAGAGGTAGCTAGGGAACAGACCGCACTGTAAGACCTTGTAGGTCACAGTGAAAAAATGGATGATTCAGAGTAGAGATATGTGTGTGTGTGGCTGATATGATAAATGTCTGGGAGATAAAAAACTGAAGTAAAGTCAACGTACATCAACATCTGCACTCAAGAGTTAATGAGATCAAAGGCAAATTACATTACCTATTTGTTGGCAAATACCAAGTACAAATTTTCCATCTGTTGAAGAGGAGGAAACAAATCACAACTACCAGAAATTGGTGAAAAACATTTTAGAGCAAGGGGAATGTTTCCATTTTGAAATCTTGCAGGTACATGAAAATTGTTTGGAAAAATGTTTAATATATTCAGAAAATGGAAGAAAATGTTTCCTACGTACAGAAATGAATTATAGGAGAAAAGCTGAAGTTAAAAAAATAGAATGAAATTGAAATAATGATGTCAAGGAGGAAGCTGTTCACAATAGCCATGGTAGACAGTATTTATTATTAAACATTTAAATTTGTGTTAGCAACTGTGCTAAGTCCTTTATAGATGTGATCTAATTTAATCATCACAACACCATTAATATCTAGAGTTTTAAAGTTTTGTCTAATTCTGAATCTTAATTAAATTTGCCTATGATCTTTTGGGGGAATCTTTTTCAATTCTGAAATTTTTTATTTCTGTATTTGATTATTGTTTCTGTTCCATTGGTTTTTTTCTCCTAAGGTCATTGTTTATTCTTCTGCTATCATCTTCTAACTTACCATTTTACTTTTTTGGTAATTTTCCTTTACATTCAGGAAGACCTCTTCAAATTTATTTCCAAATAACTGATTTAGTTTTCCTTACTAGCAGTTCTGTACTACTTTATGGAAGAAGGACAAGTAGTTCCTACTAAAACTAGTCCAGGAAAACATAAATGTAAATATAATTATAAAAGTTTTTAAGGCAAAGATTAACAAGATTTTTAAAAAGATACAGCAGGTGAAAGTAATATTTAAACTTTAATTATAACCAGAGTACAAAAGCTCAGACTATTTAACAAGGGTGAAAAGTGGGAGGGAGCAGAAGAGAGTAGGGGGCTGAAAGGAAGGAAAGTTTATGTTAAATTTAAGGGAGGCAGGGAAGAACTCAACATATATCATCTTATTTCTGACTTCAATAATCACAGTAGTCTAAAGAATATTCTCTGAAAACAACTTAGAAGTGAAAATGTAACGTATACCATCAAAGCAAGGGTGAAGATAACCAAAGAAAACATAGTTCGTGTAGAAAGAGAGAAAACAAGAAAGAATGAATTTCAAGAAAGACAGAATAGATGAGAACAGTAAGACCCAACATACCAGTGAAGATTATAAATGTAATGAGAACAAATTCCATTACTAAAAGGTTTCATATTCAGCTGGTAAAATTTAACTATATATGTTCATATACATATGCATAGAAAAAAGGTCTGAACTTCAAATGCCAACAGTGATGAAATGAGGGGAGGGGCAAATATAATTATGAGACATTTTAAGGCAAAAATTAACAGTCTTCCTTGAAGATATAGCTTGTGAAAATAAAATTTATTTTCTTCTTTATATTTCTATTTCCTACCAAAGTAGTTAAGAGGCTGAGGCAGAAAACAAAGAAATAAATAGCTTACCAAGTGAACCGAGTATGACCAGAATCGTTAAGATCCACACAAGTACTCTTGATATATACCTGATTATCACCATCAAAATCATGGATAGAACTGCAGGGAAGATAGAGAACATATAGAATATTATTTGAAAACTCAGGTAAATATAAATAAAAACCCTTTAAATGGTTGCTTTTTTCCCCAGGGAAATAATCTGTTGCTGTTGACCACAATTTAGATAAGGAAGGAAACTGGCTGCTGTTGTATTTGACTTTGCTACCTGTACCACTTAAATAGCATCACTAGAAACCAAAGTCACCTAACTGTGGGTTTATAAACTACAGAAAAAAATACATGCAAATGCACATGGTGACTCAAAAACAGCACAAGACTGTTGTGGATTCACCACAGGGAAGACATCAGACATGCAAACATACATGCCAGCACACAAAGTGTAGAGAATGACATGTCATGTTGGTGACAAGAAAAATTACTACACATAGACAGAGATCAGTTAAATTAGGAGCTACGCTTTATTGAGTAGTCTATGTATTTCAGGAGCAACTAACTTCTCTGACAGTCAAGAAGCTAAATGGCATCTTATCCTTTTCTGGCTGTTTCTCCTCTAGAACTCCAAAGGATGGTCTGACCCTGTGGAATAACATCCTGAAGCCTACTATGGCCGAACTTCTCTGTCTAATTTCTCAACTGAGGTCAGGGGTCCCAGGTGAGGAAACCTTCCTCAAAAAGGAGCAAAGCTGTTTGAGTTATACAGCCAATTCTTCTACCTGCCCCAAGCTAAATCTGATGTGCTATAATCCTGAGTAAAAATCTTAAAGAAGAAAGGAAAGATTTAACCCTTGCATGGGAAATACATTTCTGAAATAATAATTTATAAATTTCTTAATTATCTAAAGGCCCATTCCACAAACAAATGAACAAAGATTTTTTAAGTTTATATTACATTCTTAAGCCTCAAAAGAGAATCATTCTAATAAAAAATAGAATTCTGATGGCTTAACATTATTGGCACTATTTTTTAATTGGATTTTTAGTTTTTGGCTAAAGTTTTAACTATTTCAAAAACCAAATAATTTTGCTATAAAGCTAGACTAACAGTTAAGTTTCTTTGGGCCACTTGCAAAGCCAAATAAATGGTTGGGATTTGTGTCTAGGTAACATTATTAAGGTACTCACTTTTGCAACAAATGTACAGGAACCAAAAACAGATGGGAGCCTTTCAAATATCACAGAAATAGATTTTCATATGGACAGCATTATTTCAATTGAGTCAAGTACTACCTAAGCAAAAAGAAAATACTCTCTAATGACAAGAAAGACGGAAATACAGCTTGTATCTTCTCAATGGCTATAATTGTTAACAGGCATAAATACCAAGTTTACTTATATAATGAAATAGCTGTTGGTTCCTACCATAGTTTACTTCTCCCAACTAAGAAGGCCTGTGCATTCTGATAAGGTACATATAGTTCTAGAATAATATAGGGAGTTTTAATCTTGAAATAACATTTTTGTTTGATTTATTACCTATTTATTGACTAGAAAACTCGTCACTAATAGGTGGAGATTTCCTAATTTTTCCAGCAATACACTGATACTATGCACTGTAGCAATGAAAAAAAAATTACATACTTCAAAAGTAATCTATCAGAAATCTATGTTCTTAGATGTGAATATATAAGAGAATATGTCGCCTCCTGTATAAGTAAATATACCTTTTAGGAATCATAACTAAAAACAGAGGGTTGTTGATTCATTAAAAGAAGCCTCCTGCTATCATATTAAAGTAGCTATAGACTTAGTAACCAATGTTTGGGAAAACACCAGTTTTCTCCAATGAAAGAAAAAAAGAAGGGAATGAGTTTCAGATATATATATACATACTTATATGCACATATTCTTAACTATATATAATCTGAAACAATGATTTTGGCTATGGGAAGTTAAACATTTTACAAGTATCCCCAGTTGTACTCATATTTTGGCTAAAAGACAAAACAGTCTTCTACTGCAATACTATGCAATAGCTAATAATGAGAAAAACAATTACCTAGTGATAACAAGCAAAGTCCCAATATAATTTCTTTGCTGGTCATTACTCCACTAATCAGCCTGTGTAAGACACTATTGTCACTGACAAAGGTGATCAGGGCCTCTGCAAACTTGGCATAGCAGGAAATGTTCACAGGAGCACAGCGATGGAAGAATGGAATAGGTGCACTGGTGACACAAGAAAAAAAAATCAGAAAAAAAATTACTCCTACTTAATATAAATGCCACATCGAACACACAAATGAAAGGTGAATATGGCTGCAATACACTCCACCCTCCACACATCATTATGGGAGCTAAGAGCTGTGTGCTTAATGCTATGAGGATGACTGTCATGGGTAGTGATGCAAATCTTACCACAAGCCTTATCAAAGAGGGTGGAGTGCATGTTCCAACAGAAGACATTACCCTCCCCTTCTGAAAAGAAACACACACACACACATACATACACACACACAACTACCCAAAGCAAAACCAAACACTTAAAACTCCTTAGCCTGCACATCTACCAGTCAAGGGGCAGATGACAAAGCTTACAAACACATATTTTATTGAACTGAAAATGAATTTTTGCCATAAGCGGTTTAAAAATAAAAAGCACATGCTTTTAATTGAAATGTGCCACCATTAATAGAATGTTTCCTCTAACAAAACAGCATACAAAATCTCAGATTAATAAAGGTGTTTACAGCATAAGCTTAATACCTCTCATATAAACAAAGTCATGCTGAGACAACAACAAACAGCGTACATAATAGGCAGCTATTTAAAACAGTAACCATGAGTACTAATATATGGAAATGCTTATAATGTAATAATAGAAGGGGAAAAGTATATCTAATGTGATATCTCTGCATAAAAGATTACACATAATCATGAGAACAGAAAATAATTAACAAGTGAAAAATACTGGACTTGTTAGGATCACAGAATTCTAGATCACTATTTTCTTTTTATCAGTTACTATTCATCTAAGATTATCTGCGTCTAAAAAGATGTAAAATAACCAATTACTTAGTCATTTATATTAGGCTTATATGGACTGAAACTTACTTGTGAAAGACTAGAGCTATGTGTAAACTGACATTAATCTGGTTTGTTACAACATGGTTCAACTTCTGAGAGGATAGTATACACTAAACAATGAGAGATTTTAAGCAAAGAACTATGAATATGCTTTTGGTTGTGATTTACTCGGATTCTAAGAGAGCCATACATATGTCCATGCATAAATACACACTTATATGTGCATTATGTTAAAATTTAGCCATCGTTAACATGAATCCCACATTTCCAGAATTGTTCTTATAACTTTTTAAAAATGGTATCCATGAAAATATGTTCATAGAACTTTAAGTCCCAGCTACAACTACATTTTTAACTGGAATGATACAAATGTGTTCTCAATCGTGGTTGGCACTGTATTTTGGTCCAATGAGTGGATAAAATTACATGGTTGGGCACTACAAGGTTTCTAATCTCAGCAAAGCAACTCTGTATGACCTGAAGCAAAACACTATCCTTGCTTCCTTCCTCCAAAAATGTTTCTTTTCAAATAAGAATATAAGCACACTGTGTATCAGTTTCCCTTAAATGTTAGTAAATGAGCACCATTGGTGTTAAGAATAAGTAACATCTTCCATGCCGTCATATTTGGTGGAACGTTAAAATAATATAATTTTAAAGATCTAGCCTTGCCTTAGTCTTGCTTTAGTAAATATATCAAAAAATGATAACATAACAATATGACATGAATATGCGTTTTTTAAAATTGCCTCTTGGATCCCTGTGTATTTGTGTTAACCTCCAAAATGGTATTGGTGAAAGTTAATGCCAAAGGTTTGATATTGTATCAGAAAGCGCACGAAGCCAGAGCGTTCTAAGAAATGCTTGAATTATAGGTATTCAAATCATTGTTTTTTTTTTAACCAAAAAGTGCTTCACTAATGATGCAAAAAGATATTAAATTACAGAATACCTTTAAGTGAAGTAGATTTAGTTAAAAATATTATGAGAATCAAAAAGGATTAACTGTAAATTTCTAAGTCAATAGAAGCTGATTTGTGACAGAAACCTTTAAACTGACAACTTGGTCATGATGAAGCTTCTTTTCTGATGTTGTCCAGATGCCATCTCTGCAAGTTAATGTCTCTGCCTAAGGACTCTTCTAACCATATTTTTAAAATAAAGCCTGGTTCTCTATCCTTCAAAACTAAAATCCTCTCTGTTTCATGATTATCTATAACTCCATCCTCTTTATTTATTACTCTATCATCTGTGATTTAGTCTCTGTTTAACTCACTTGCCTCTAACCTTGAACATAAAATATATTCACTTAAGGATACTGATGTCTTTTTCTTGTTTTCAGTACCCACTATTTTTCTCAGCTCTGCCTTCCTGTTTTCTTTTTCCTGCTAGGCAACTATAAAAGCCCCAATTCTTCTAACCTTGCACCCTGCCTGTAACTCCATCTCTCTCTCTTACTTTCTCCATTGGTTAGCTGAAAGAGTAGGAGTAAGCACTCTGTAAGTCTCTTCAGATCATCATCATCATCCAAGAGGGCACCCATAAATCGATGATACAAAATTATATAGGAACAGGATGCCCAATATGTTCAGTGTTTTTTTTCTTTTCAAATTTAGGATGAGAATAGATGATTTTAAAAGAGAATGACCAGAACTCTCAAAATGAAAATCCTTCATTTTTATTTAGGAGGAAATGCTGGGTAATATCTGCTCTGAACTTAACCTTTCAAACATTTTTACATTGTTTATTAACAGTTGGCCAATTGGAAAGAGTACTTTTATAAGTATTCTTCAAAGAACTGGAGCAAAATAACAGTATTTTGCACCAAAATTCAATCTATGTCAGTTTAAAAAAAAAAAAAAAAAACCTGATGCTCTAAATTTAAAGGTATAAAATTAGCACATGCTGATTAACTACATTGTCTAGCTGATAGTCAAAATCTGTTCCTAGTGGTAATGAATAACAAAAATAGAAGGCAAACATAAGAAGAAATAATATATACGCACATTATTCAAAAATAAGATGAAATACTTAGCTTTAAAGTAAAAAGCACTAGATTCCCTTGTTTGAAATCTAAACAAACTAGATTTCCTTATTTGTCATTCTTTTTCTCAACTTTTCCCCAAACAAAAACAACTCTGCCAGCCACAGGGTTGATACTTGAATTGTTTTCTTATCAAAAAAAATTAAGTAATAATCGTGTCATTGAAAAGGTTTGTTTTATATTTTAGCATTTAAATCCCATGTGATTTAATGAATTTAGGTGGAGGTGAATTCACCGATTTCATATACCTCTGAGAAAATAATACTTTTGAGGAGCTAGTATTATGAGGTCATTTCTACTTTAGTATCTTACCTAAATGACACATTTTGTGCTTCTTAATTAAAAGGACAAGCATAAAGTATTCTATATACAGTAAGTTTTTCTACCTTCCACCAAATATTGAATCTTTAATAAGTCGATGTAGTCACATTAGGAAGTGATGCTGTTTTACTTGCTAAAGCAGTCAGCAAGAACAAAATGAACTTATGAGTCTTTTAAAAATTTTTACATTAGTCCCTCATATGAAAATTATATCTTACCTTGGCAAACATAGTGTCCATTTATCTTTAAGTTCAGATCATCACAGTTAATAAGCTCCCTAAAGTATGATGACAAACAATGCCTAATACCACTTGCCCATTTGCCTTCACAAGAAGGCAGGGGTCTGCATCTCATATAATTACTTTAGAACCTCAGGTTATAAATAAACAATTACACATGATTTCTAGCCAAAGTTTTATTTAAGTAAGTATAACAATAAAGTATTCTGGCAACATCTCTATAGCACAGTAAAGGCAGGAATTACGAGTCTAAATATGGAGTGGTGTTTCTTTTTTCTCTTCTTTCACCCTTTTTAAAACATTTTTATTATTCATTTATTTATGTTTTATAGAGAGAGAGGGCCTTGCTATGTTGCTCAGGCTGGTTTTGAACTTCCAGACTTAGGCGATCCTCCCACTTTGGTCTCCCAAAGTGTTGGGATTACAGGCATGAGCCACTGTGCCCGGCCTTCTTTCACTCCTATACTCTTTGTTGTTGTTGAACACTCACTGTGGTATAGACTACAACATCCTGGATTCAAATTCCAATTTGCAACAATTAGTTGTATGGCTTTAGATAACTTAACCTCTCTCATCTTCTTTTTCCTCATCTACAAGTTGGGGGCAATATCTTGACAGATTTTTGTGAAGGTTAAATGAGATAATATATATGAGAGATACTGTGGGATAGCCGGCACGTAGTAGATGATTTGTAAATGTTAATTTATCCTTGAATCCTCCACTGAAAAATATGAACAGATAACATTTTTTTCTTGGTTATTAATTTCTTTCTTTCTTTCTTTTTTTGAGACAGGGTCTTGCTCTGTTGCCCAGGCTGGAGTGCAATGGCACAATCTTGGCTCACTACAATTCCACCTCCCAGGTTCAAGCGATTCTCATGTCTCAGCCTTCTGAGTAGCTGGGATTACAGGCATGCACCACCATGCCCAGCTAATTTTTGTGTTTTTGGTAGAGACGAGGTTCCACCATGTTGGCCATGCTGGTCTCAAACTCCTGGCCTCAAGCAATCCACCTGCCTTGGCCTCCTGAAGTGCTGGGATTAAAGGTATAAGCCACCGCATCTGGCCTTTGGCTATTAATTTGTCATCTCTACATTATTGTATCATTAATTCCCCAGCACCTAGTAACCTTTCTGGCATCCAGAGGTGCCCAAATACATGATGAATAAACTGAATTTACGTAATCTGTTCCTACTACTGCTGTTTTCTCTGGCTATTTCTAAAAGCACTGTAATCATACTGGCTAGCTATTCCCCATATTGCCACCATGGTTGGCATTTCACCAATAGAGAGTTATGAATTTGGATAAAATACAACTCTTTCTAGGCATTTGTTTTTAAAATTCAAAAGCTTTTAGGAATGGTAATCATCTGGTTATTATGTGTCACTAATGCTTCTTGAAAATTAGTTTACAATTGCTTTTCTCTAAAACATGTGCTGCTTTTAGCTGTAGAAGGCCCCCGGATACCCAAGAAAGATGGGCCAAAGGAAGACGTTCTAGAAGTTTAAAGAAATACCTCCTAAGTCAAGTGCCAAGCACAGAGATGTTTAATGTATATTATCTTGTTTAATTCTTACAATTCCTCGAGGGGAGTATGACTATTCCCACTTCACACATGAGGAAACTTGGTTTACAGAGAGGTTAAGAGACTTGCTCAAGGTGATGAATAGAAAGTAATCATATGGAATTCACCCCAGACTTATCTCAAAGTTCATGTCCTTCTGTCCCAGTAGTATGCTCCTAGAAGGACACCAAAAGAGATGTGAAGGATGCTGAGGGGTACTTGACTGCCTCATAGTTTTGCCTGGTGCTGGTCTTTTGCCATTAAAAAAAGTCACCAAAAACATAGTCCCTACTAGACTATGAGTTTAAAGACAGAGACTAGGTCTTACTCATCTTTGGAGACTTGGTATCTAATACAATGATGGGTGGAATGGAGTGATGCCCCAAGTCTTTTTATTAAAACAAATTTATTCTTATTCTCAGATCCTTTCAGTTTGTTTATCTAATACTATATAGCTCTGGTATTTACAAGATTTGCCTTCTTTCTATCAAATGTTCTTCTCTTTTAGTTTCCAACTGGCTTAGTTCAGACAAAAGTGATAACATACTTAGACTGTGATGTACTAAAATAAGTAAAACATAAGGATCTTTAAACACAGCATAAACACAGCATGCAGTCAGTTTTCTGATGCTATAGGTTCAGCACTGCATTTCAGATTAGTGAGATATTAGATGATGACCTTGTTAGAAGCCATTTCTGTCCATCTCTAAAATCTTCTCCCCTAATACTATTCTTTGTCTTCCAGTGAATACCCCTAGGACATTGTGAGATGCACGTGTGTACCAAAAACTGGAAAACCCAAAATAACCAAGAACAGGCAGTCCTCAACATAGTGGCATCAGAGGTCAGAGGTGGGGAAGGATGTGCAGGATGAGCTGAGCTGCCCCCACCTGACATCCTGCCCCCATTACACAAGAGCAGAGACCTCCCTCTCACACCCAGGCTTTCTGGCTATCCTGTCATAATGTTTTAATCTTGAGAGCATGATTCTATATTCAAAGTATATATTTAAAACAGACTTTACCAGTTGGATAGATAAGGGTATAGAGCTTTTCTCATTTTTATATGGATAAATTTTCTCCTAAGACTATTCAAAGGATCCCCTTTTCTTTACTGCCACAGCCTCCCTAATATTCTCAATTTATATGAACGTAATCTCCGTAGCTGTTGGTTTAAGGCCATAATTTGTAGGTCTCTCTTACTATCTTTTAAAATAGTCCCTTTAGTTTTATGTCTACAGGCTTTAAATTTTGATTTTTCAATAGCAACTTGACAAGCTTAATGAGGTGAAAATATATTTAACTGATGTATCTTTTTTCTACTTTCAACAGAAAATTTCAAATTCAAGTTAATAAAACCCAAGTTACACCCATAAGTAATCCAAAAGAAAGTAGACATGAGTCTCAAAATTTTTTATACAACAGCTTCCTATAATATATTGAGATACAATTAAAGTGGCCTCAAGTACATTTTCCTGGAGAAGTTGACTCATGTTACACACAGTTGGCAATATACACTAAGGTTGTGATCTGACCAACACTCCAAAGTGTGTGGGGGTGTGTGTGTGCACAAATATACATACACACATATACAGATACATACACCTACCTAATTCTGAGCATATATTTTACAATGCTTGATAATTCATTTCCTTTCAAAAAATCTATTTATAATTTTAAATGTTGCTTTACTCATCACTACTTTGAGATCCTTCCAAAGAACATTTCCTGTTTCATCTTTGTATCCATTATGCACAGTAGGTACTTAATAAATGTTTGTTGAAGAAGACCTTGGATAAGCTATAGCAAACAACGTAATACAGAGAATGTTACCTAAAAAATATAACCTGAAAGAAACTATGGGGAATAATCACTGGCAGACTTTCTAAATTTACAAAGTAAATTTAAAACAATCCCAGTAAATATTACTAGGATAAATCAAAAAAACTCTTTGGAGATTGTGAGACTTGGTTTCTAAGTTTGTTGCAGATTTTACAGCAATTCAGTCGTTTTGTGCACTTAAAAATTATGGCATGAAAATAAAAACAAAAAAAGCAAGCCCCTAAAAGAAATTTAAAATATCTCAGAACAAGAAAAGTTGGTTGCCTATGTGTTGTTTTTAAATATTAAATATATAATGTCATTTCTATTGCTACTTTAAAAAAATTTTTATAGAAGTATTGGACTTGGCCAACAGGTATCAAATGACTATTTTCTCAGAATAACATATATTGTTTAAAATTTACCTACAAAAACAACAGTCACAAGTTAACAACTTTGAAATAAAATTTACCTCGCTGGAACTGGTAGTTTGGGGCAGAGAACTGAAGATTTTGAAGATGTAGTGTATTCAGAAGGCTTTAGGTTGTAGCTACATAGTGCTGAACCTGTTGAAAGAAAAATTGTATGTTAGCTGGCAGAACAGTCTGAAAAAATTCTCTTACTATTCATTTTAATTTTGTATTATTCAACATATGCAACTTTCCAAACATTATAGAATTCATAAAAAACTGATTTGATCCATATTATAAGTCCTCAATAATTTAAAACTGATTATTCTCTAAAATTACTATTAATGTAGTTCACGTACAAATTTTAATTAATATTAAAGGTCATAATAATAAGTACTAGAACTACCTTTACTGAGTGTCAGGTTCTCTGCAAGATGACATTTATGTATTATACAATTTACTATATAAATTCTGTACTTTATAAATTCTATACTTTATCTAAATTCCTACTTTAGAGAGAAGGAAATAGAGGCTAAGAAATAAGGTAAATAACTTGCCTAAGAATACAGAACTAGTAAGAGTAGAACTGGAATTAAACACCACATCTCTTTCACTACAAAGCCTGTGCTCAACTACACATTATGCCATTTTTCCTATGCTTTTCATTACTAAATGTTTACAATTACTGCATATAACACATGTAAATTCAGATAATACATTACTTATTTAAAAAGCAGGAAACATTCCTAACTGTAAATACACTGAACAAATTGATAAAACTGATAAACTGGTAAAAGTGATTCCTAGTTTTCAGAGTTTAAGACAGCTTAAATTCAACTTTAGATTGGTTATGCAAAAAAAATTAATTTTTCTGATTATATGGCCAACACACATCTAATATACGTAAAATGTACACAATGTAAAATTTACATAATACATTTATATATTATATAATTTACTATAACTCTATAAAGCTGGTATATACATTGATTTCCTTAGTATAGAAAATTGAGATGGATAAAGTCCACTAAATTCAATATAAGTCATATTTTCCTGATCTGTTAATTTTAAAATACAGCAACTAGAATACTGGAAGGTTCATTGTATAATATATTGTTAAGTGAGGAGACCCAGGCTCCAGTTCTAATTTTGCTGCATTTCATCATATAAACTGTTTATATTTGATTAACTGATGTTCCTACCAGATTACTAATTTGGTCAAATACTTTATTATTAAATAAACAGAATAGCTTTGCATTTGTATTATGATGATACTGAACTTTTATATTGTACCACCATGGAAAAAGCTTAAAATATAATGTGAACAGCAGACTGCAACACTGAGTTAATTATGGAAAAGGCATGTGACCATATGAGAAGGAACTGGAAGGGAATATAGAAAAAAGAATATAGCTTGATTTAATGGGACAACAAAATTGGGAGCAAATTTATTTCATTTATATCTTGTCCTATCAATCAAAATAATTTTTAGAAAGGCACAAACCACCATTTAATTTAGCAATGCTGCCCCAAACCAGCAAAAAACCTAAGTGATTAAATATGTGAGCCTTAATAGCATACTGAAATGAGTGCATGTAGCATATATTTTATATAACGATAATCTGAGTAATCTGACAATGCTAAATATTTTTAAAGCGATAATTACAAGTTACATGGCACTGTTCTTCAAGCTTTTCAAGCTTAAGGTAGGCTCAATAAGAAACTAAGTTTTAAAAATTGTGCTTGACCATTCTTTTCCATTTTAATGATCTATTTTTTAAAAAGCTAAGCATGAATATTAAATATTTAAATCTTCTAAGAGTACTGTCTTTCATACTTGAATATAATGCCACTAGATTACATTTATAGCAATTTTGCAGAAAACATGACAACAAAGGCAAGCAAACATTTTAGAATCCTGAAATAGCTAGGAGTCTTAGTATAGAATTGCTCATGAAAAATAGCAACTGTGCCAATAAGTGCAGAGCACCCAATGTGATTATCAACTTCCTGATCTGAATTCTCAACTTATTTCTTTCAGAGTCCAAGATGGAATCGATTTGCACAAAACAAAAGGCCCTAACTAAAGCACTTTGTGTCAGTGCTGCCAAATACACTGCTTCATCTGAATTCAGTTAGCATAATCTCTATCCCCACCCTTTCTTCATTTAAAAAAGGAGGTCAGCAGGTGCAACGGAGTTCAATTTTATAAATACTTTCCCAGGATAATACTCAATGAAAGGATAATAGCCTTATCTCTGATGGTATTCTGGGACACAGGCCAGTACTAAATAGATCCTGTACTAAATAGATTAAAGGAAAAAGATCTTTACAATGTGTTAGTAGTAACAATCATAAGAAACCTTATACTGCTTCCTGCTCAAAGGGTTGATGAACAGGGAAGCCTCAATGAAGAACATTAAAACAATGCAGTAACGGCAAACATTTTACAACTGTTTTTCTTTTCATGTTCATTAGCTAAGGCATTTTCAGCTAACATTTTGAAGGTAGTATGTGTTTCTTTGTTTTTGTTTTTGTTTTTTCAGTGAAAGTATAAAAAATACTTAGCACAAGAGGTTTGGATATAACCAGCAAGACAAAGTTTTCCTTCTAATGCAAAAGCAGGTAAAAATTATATATGAGTAATGAAAAGTAGAAAATTAAGAACAAAAGCTTATCTAAAGCACACCAGAGGCAATCCATGCAACTCAGCCGATGTTACTCAAAGACTATCAAACTGAGTGATCTTAGGAACCTAACTTTAGTGTATAAACATTTATCATGGCAAATAGTTGCTATGGCCGCCAGAATATTTAACTACTACAATTTTTCAAATGCTGTATAATAGTCAATTATTTAGTCTTAATTTGTTATTCTTTAGCTCAGTATCAGTTATATCAACTCCCCTAAGAGGTATGTTTCCATCACCACACTCCAAACATTACAGATGAAAAAAAAAGTAATACTTCCAAGGCCTTAAACACAATCACTGGCATATTTAGAAGTGGAATTCTTTGCCCCTAAGCTGCCATGCTTCCTTTGTACCATTGCTAATACTCATAATTGGGCAAGTATTCAATAAACTCCTGGGCCAAAAAACATACGTTCTACAGATACCTCAAAAAGAACATCTTTGGAGAAAAATTAGTTCCACCATGTACTTTCTGATTTTATATTTTCTGTCCTGGCTAATGGTTCCATCATTCGTGAAACATACAAGTTATCCTACATCTTTTTTATCTACTGTTTTCCTACACCATTCAAGAGATACCACATCCTGACATTAGACCTTCCTATGTTATCTCAGACCTTCATGATCTCCTACTGTGTCAGTTAAAATACTGTAAAGTGTTTCTCATCTCCATTCTGCATATAGCCATCAGAATGGTCTTTGTACAATGCAGATTAGTCATATCATATCCCTATCCTCAGGATGAAGTCCAACTATCCTGGATTCAAGGTCCTCCTAAAGCAGGTCTCTACCTAAAACTCCAGACTCATCTCAACATAATAAACAACATACAATCAATGCTTGCTGTTTAACAAGCTTCCAGGCTTTCACACATGCTGTTCCCTCTGCTTGTTTTGTCCTTTCCCAGCTAGCACCTGAGTGTTGACGTCTGAGCAGAATTTCTAAACACTATTCAAACTTCATCTCTTCTGTCAAGCCTTCTCTGACCCACCCAACAAAGCTATTTACTACTTAGCTCTATGATAAAACATGGCATATTCTTTTGTAATTTTTTGTTTATATATCATCTCTATTTTTATAATGTGAACTCTTTGAGAACTCGAACCTTATGCCTTTGAAACGTCTGGAACCTACATTTCCTGATACATACATGTCATCCAAAAGCCTTCTGTTGAATAAAACAGATATCCTGAGTGGAGAAAAAATGAAATAACTGCTTTTAATATCTTATGTTTTGGTGTTATATGTTATATACAATGTTCGGATGCTTTTCACCACTTGCTACAAATATACCACCTAAAACAACATTCCTCAATCTTGGTATTATGACATTTTGTGCTGGACAATTCTTGGTTGTAGGGGGCTGTCCTGTGCATTGCAAGATGTTTAGCAACATCCCTGGCCTCTATCCACAAGATTCCAGTAGTCTCCACCCCAGCTCTCACACAGTGTGACAGCCAAAAATGTCTTCTCCAGACATTGCCAATTATCTTTGAGGAGGCAAAAGCACTTTTAATTGTGAACCAATGGTTTAAAACATCACATTATTTGAAATAAAGATACAAAACAAAGAGTTTCTATGCTGGAGGCTAATTTTTCTTGCTTTAAAATTTTGTTTAATTTACCACCACAATGATATTTGTAGGGTAGATTAAAATTAAGGAAAAATATTCTCTAAAACATGATTTAAAAATTTGCAATTAATAAGAAAGTCTCTCAATGCAGAACAGTTTTTATTATGAAAGATTTCCATTGCCTTGTGATGTCTAATGAATTTAACCTCTTTTTCACTAATTAAGAAACACTATTTATATGCTGGGAGAATGGAAGATAATTTTCCAATTTTAATTCCTAGTAACCCATGAAAAATATGGACATATTTGCAATTCCCAAGCAGCATCCACCTACAGAAATTAGCCAGGTAAGAATGTGGCATTGTCTGTCAACCACTGTTGGCACACACTAGGCACACATAATAAATATTTGCTGAGTGAATTAATTTTGAACATCTATGTACAAGACTTCTACTAGGTGTTGTGGAGGATAAGGAGAATCCTGACTCAACTATACTGCAAACTCCTTAAATGTGGGGACTGTACTTTGTATCTGATGCACACTTAATGGGTACTAAGTATTTGCTGAATGAAAGAATTAGTTTAAACTGCATTATCAAACGTAAGGATTTTCCTTCTCTTTAAACAACCAAGCATCATTGCTGATCTCTGACTTGGAGACAATTAATTCAGTTGCTAGAGTTGATCATTTCATTCATTTATAAATGATATCAAGTCAAATCTTTTGACTTACCATGCCAAAAAGAATACATAATTACTCTGGGGTTTAAATTTTATTCATACTGACTGGTAAGAAAAAGGGTAATATACTGATCATCTATTGATACTGATTAATCATCTATTGATACTGATTAATCTAACAACCAGATAACAATAATCAAAAAGACTTATTAGTATTCACAATTAGCATTATCTGAATGGATCGCATAATCTGTTAAAGTTTTTAATGGCTAAACAGCAATCATTAAGAAAACACAAGCTTCATGGCTCTACTCAAAATGTGAACACTGTCTCAAGGGTAGGTTATAAAGCTCTCAAATTTTTTTCAAAATATAGTACATTGAAGAACCACTCATAAATGGGAGTGCTTTTTCATATACTATAAATGGGAGGCAAACAAAAGGAAAATAAGATTTCTGCCAGACTTTACTACTGTGTTAGGGAAGATAAAACATGTATTATGAAACACTTTGATAAGAATAATGGAAAAGGTAATAAAAATTCCAAGTGAACTAGTAGCACTGAGAATCTATAGTCAGCCCCTAACTTACTCACAGGTTATGTTCATTTCTATTTATTTATGTATTTATTTATTTATTTTTTAGAGACAGGGATCTTGCTATGTTGCCCAGGCTGGCCTTGAACTCCTGAGCTCAAGTGATCCTCCTGCCTTGGCCTCTCAGTAGGCTGGGAATACAGGCACGCATCACTACACTTCGAAGATTGTGCTCATTTCTAAACAGCCGTTTAGAATTTAGATAGCAAGTGCAAAAATCAAAACAATATGAAAGCACTGGTGCAGTCCATGGCCTACAATAGCTACCAATAAATGGTATGTTGAAACAAAACTCAGGGCTTAAGTCTGATGTTTCTATTCCAATTCAGATGCCCATGCTGAACAATGGGGACAATGGAGTGAAGTGAAGGGTCGTCTATGGACCAGAGATGCTGGGTCAGAATTAGAGGGGGGAGAGAAGGGAGAAGAACTGTCTGAGCAGGCATTGTCTTCCCCTTCCCTTCACCACCTGTCTTGGTATGGCTGGGTTG
Organism: Symphalangus syndactylus; assembly: GCF_028878055.3. Lineage (NCBI taxonomy): Eukaryota > Metazoa > Chordata > Mammalia > Primates > Hylobatidae > Symphalangus > Symphalangus syndactylus. Next base: position 39,615,961 of record NC_072425.2, read on the forward strand.
AGATGAAAGCTGAAGGAGGGAGATTCTTCTCTCCCACTACAATGTACGTAGTTCCCTCTGATCCATGGGAATACATTCCAAGACCCCTCGGTGGATGCGCAAAGCTGTGGATAGTACCAAACACTCTATATGCTATGTCTTTTTGATCTGATAACTGATAGGGCTACTAGGAGACTAACTGGTGGGTAGCATACACAGTGTGGATATGCTGGACAAAGGGATGATCTGTGTCTGGGTGGGATGGGGCAGGTCCGTGCAAGATTTCATCATGCTACTAAGCAAAGTGCACAACGTAAAACTTATGAACTATTTTTGGAATTTTCCATAAAGTATTTTCAGACTGCAATTGACCATGGGTAACTGAAATCGAACAGTAAAACTATGGATAAGGGAGAACTACTGTATGTGTTACTTGAATTTTCAAAAATAATGATAATAAGGAGGAAAGTAGCCTGTTCATCAGACTGAAGAGAAGGAAAGTGAAAGTAAGATGGAATTCATTCCCTGCTGAAAATAAGAACTCAGATGAGAGCATTCACCAGATGGTTTCAGTTTTCTCTGTAGGGCATAAGTTTAGGAAAGAGGACAAACAAGAGGGCTTAAGAGAAGAAGAGATACGAATAATCACTTGGATAGTATGTATAAGGGAGATGAATGAATACAATGAGTTATTTAGAGATGAATAAAAAGAACTGATTTCACAGAAATACTGGTTAGATTGGAGAACAATTCACCTGCTGGTGTCAACTCACACAGATACAGAATTGAGGATAAAGTGTTCTGTGAGAATGAGAAATTATTAAGTGGCAATAGAGGAGAATAGGGAAATCCAGCCCATCATTCTTTCAAAAAACATTTATGGATATCTACTTATCTACTATGTGAGCCTCTATATTAGGGCCTGGATATTTCCCAGATGAATAGAGCATGAGCTTGCCCCTAGGAAATTCATACACAACTGCAAGACGTTTGATACTGAGTCCCTATGGTATTTGGCAACTTCAATTTTTTAAAGGCAAATTTTAAACTGTTTTCTTCTCTAGCATTATGTATTTATAATATTTGTTATATGAATTATGAACCATAAAAATAAATGCACATTTGTACCCCTACCACCCAACTCATGTACTAGCATTCACAGTTCTTTTATTATTATATTTTTTCTTTTTCTTTTTTTTTTTGAGATGAAGTTTCATTCTTGTTGCCCAGGCTGGAGTGCAGTGGCATGATCTTAGCTCACTGCAACCTCTACCTCCCAGGTTCAAGCAGTTCTCCTGTTCAGCCTCCCAAGTAGCTGGGACTACAGGTGCACGCCACCACACCCAGCTAATTTTTGTGTTTTTAGTAGAGATGAGGTTTCATCATGTTGGCCAGGCTGGTCTTGAATTCCTGACCTCAGGTGATCCACCCACCTTGGCCACCCAAAGTGCTGGGATTATAGGTGTAAGCCATGCACCTGGCCAGCCCTCACATTTTTATATTTGTCTGCCTGCCTTTCAAAGCTCTTTGTAATATGACAGCATCTCCACAATACCAATCTAATTTCCAGCTATTTCTTCCAAACTCTCTATTGTAGTCATACCTGACAGGGGCATTCCACAAACTGTAAGTGCCCAAGAAAACAACTCCTTTTTCTTGTTTAAAAGAAACAAAGATTTGAGGAAGTAATTTATTTGCCTAGTAAATACATTTCTTAAAACCACCACCATAGGAACCAAGAGCTTCTTCCCCTTTAATTTCTGGAGGTAATAAAATTTCATGTGAATGGATAGTTGTAAGTGCTAAAAAGTACTTTCAAATGTTGTCATGGAAACTTAAAATTCTTTGAAAAGGATTTATATTATCTTCTCATTCTAGTAAGAAACATGTTATATTGCCTTGCATCTTAAAATAAGGTATAAGATTAGCACTTAAACTGCTACTGCCTCAAACGGGACTCTTCTCTTTCATGAACTTAATAAAAATTATGATAAAATAAAGACAACATAAAATTACTACCTTAATCATTTGTAAGTGTACAGTTCAGTGACATTAAGTACATTCAAACTGTTGTGCAAGAATCACCACCATCCATCTCCAGAGCTCTCTTCATCTTACAAAACTAAAACTCTTCACCCATTAGACAATATCCCCATTCCACTCTCCCTGCCACCCTGGCAACTATCGTTCTACTTTCTGTCTATATAAACTTGACTGCTCCAGGGTGGAATCATACAGTATTTGTCCTTTTGTGACTGGCTTTTTTTTTTTTTTTTTTTTTTTTTGAGACGGAGTCTCGCTCTGTCGCCCAGGCTGGAGTGCAGTGGCGCAATCTCGGCTCACTGCAAGCTCCGCCTCCCGGGTTCACGCCATTCTCCTGCCTCAGCCTCTCCGAGTAGCTGGGACTACAGGCGCCCGCCACCACGCCCGGCTAATTTTTTTGTATTTTTAGTAGAGACGGGGTTTCACCGGGGTCTCGATCTCCTGACCTCGTGATCCGCCCACCTCGGCCTCCCAAAGTGCTGGGATTACAAGCGTGAGCCACCGCGCCCGGCGTGACTGGCTTACTTCACTTCGCATAATGTCCTCAAGGTTCATCCATGTTATAGCATGTGTCAGAATTTATTTTCCTATTTCTTATTGTGGTAAAAAATGCATAACATATAATTGACTGTCTCAACCATTTTTAAGTGTACAGTACAGCACTATTAACTATATGCATATTGTGGTGCAACAGATTTTTAGAACTTTTTCATCTTGTAAATCTGAAACTCTAGTCATTGAACCACAACTCCGTTTTTCCCTCTCCTTCAGTTCCTGGCAACCACACTTCTACTTTTTGTTTCATGTAAGTGGAATTATGCAGTCTCTTTCTTTTTATGACTGACTTATTTGACTTAGCATAGTGTCCTCAATTTTCATGCAAGTTGTAGCATATGACATTCCTTCCTCCTTTTTTAAGGCTAAAATAATATTCCATTGTATGTATACACCATATTTTCTTTGTTTTTGTTTTTGAGGTTTTTTGAGACAGGGTCTTACTCTATCACCCAGGCTAGACTGCAGTGGCATAATCTCAGCTCACTGCAACCTCCGGGGCTCAAGCGATCCTCCTGCCTCAGCCTCCCGAGTAGCTGGGACTACAAGTGCATGCCACCATGCCTGGGTAATTTTATTTTTTGTAGAGACGAGATCTCACTACGTTGTTCAGGCTGGTCTTGAACTCCTGAACTCAAGTGATCTTCCTGCCTCAGTTTCCCAAAGTTCTGGGACTACAGGTGTGAGCCACCACGACTGGCAGTTCACCATATTTTCTTTAGCCATTTATTGGTCTACCAACATTAGGTTGCTTCTACCTCTTGGCTATTGTGAGTAATGCCACAATGAACATGATTGTGCAAATATCTCTTTAAGATCCTATTTTCAATTCTTTTGGATATATTCTCAGAAGTGGGACTGCTGTATCATATGCTAATTTTATCTTTAATTTTTTGAGGAACCTCCATACAATTTTCCACAGCAGCTGCACTGTTTTACATTCCCATCAATGGTACACAAAGGTTCCAATTCTCTACATCCTCACCAACACTTGTGTGATTTTTGGTGTTTTTTTAATAGTAGATCTTCAGATAGTCTAGATATTAACTGCTTACCAGATATCTGATTTATAAATATCTTCTATGGGTTGACTTTTCACTCTGTTGATTTTTGTCCTTTGATGTACAGTTTTTAATTGATGTAATCCAATTTACGTATTTTTTCTTTTGTTGCCTGTGCTTTTGGTGCAATTTGGTGCTATCCAAGAAATTATTGCCAAATGCATGGCCACGCAGCTTTCTCCTACATTTTCTTCTAAGAGTTTTTGCAGTTTTAGCTCTTACATTTAGGCTCTTTCATGGACCTTTAACTAGCCCCTCTTAACTGATTTGAAAATTTCCCACTTAAGTTTGAATTATATATTAAAGATATTCCTCTCTGAAATTAATGATTGAGGTCTATATATTTGAGGCTACAGGGTCTGTGTATTTTCTAACAGAAATATGCTGTAACAACATGCAGACATAGATTCTAATAAAAATTATTTGCTACTCTTGAATCAACTTGCACCTCAAATGATAGAAAGGATAACTGAATGGCCAGGTGTCTGGCTCATCCTGCAATCTCAGCACTTTGAGAGGCCGAGGGGGAGGATTGCTTAAGGCTAGGAGTTTGACACCAGCCTAGACAACATAGCAATACCTCACTGCTATATAAAGTAAAAAAATTATCTGGGCATGGTGACACATGCCTGTAGTCCCAGCTACTCAGGAGGCTGCAGCAGGAGAACCACTTGAGCCCAGAAGTACAAGGCTGCAGTGAACCATGATTGTGCCACTGTACTACAGCCTAGACCACTGCACTTCAGCCTGTCTTTTAAGCAGGAAGAAAAAGAAAAAAATCAGATAACTTAAAAAGACAAAAGGAGGAAAAATAATGCAAAAAGCAGAGAAATAATTCTCTCAGTGATAAGGATAATATTGGAATTAAATCTTACCAGGTCTAGTTTTAAGTCACCAATTTAAACAGCAGCATAGGTTCTTTTGAGAAATTCAGAAATTTCAACTTAGGGTTGCTACTCAAATAAGGCATTTAGGCCCCTATACCAAAGGCTCTCTCTCTGATAGAATTTTATAGCTTTTCTATTTGCCTGTTAAAATTTTGTCTTCTCTATCCTCCATTGTTGTGCTTCTGGATGCTGTCATTTTTTATGGCTAGCTTATTGACTTATTATTCATACAGCTGGCACAAAACCCTAACGGTACCTTTGTAGCTAGGCACCAATTTAAGAAGTCTGTTTGCTGAAATAATGTTTATTCATTAATACATCTTGAGCACCCACTTTGTGCAAGATACAGTGAGAAATACAAAGCTCTAAAACCCACCAGGAGGGTCTTCTTAACTAGACCTGAACAGGCCAGTCGGTATCATATTCACTTAGAAGGATACCAGCCTGGAAACAAAGCATACCAGCAGGGGACCATAGGGCATTTCTCCTCCAGTGAACATCTCAGCAGGCCACACAGACAACAAGGACCTAGTTCTCTTCTAGCCCTCCAGATGACAGCTCAGGTTCAAGGGACCAAGACTCATATCCAGTGGGTTTGAGAAGATATGTTGGAAGACAGTTCAAGACTAGATCATAGCTTTGAATGATAGTATAAGACATACAGACTTTTATTTTTTACTATGGATAATTTCCGAGCAAGGGGTTAGCATTGATTAAAGCTCTAGGAATATTAATATGTCAGTAGTATGTAAGAGAGCTAAAACTAGAGAGAGACTGGACGCAGAAAGACTATTACATTCCATTAGTGGAATAATAATATTAATAATTATAATGATAATAGCAGCAGCCAATAATTTTTCTTAGCAACTTAATATTTGCCAGATACTGTTCTAAGCACTGTTTATGTATCAAGTCCTCATAACAATCCTATGAAGTATATTAGGTACGAATATTGTCCCTATTTCATAGATGTGGAAACTGAGGCAAGGAGAAGTCAAGTAATTTGCACAGGGTCTCACAGCCAGTAAGTGGTAGGAGCAACATCTGAACCCAAAGAATCACATTCCGGAGTATATGCTTTTAACCACTCAACCACACCACTTGTCAGAGTATACTCACATTGTCTAAAATTCTGGAAAAACCCTTAAGGAAGAGCTCACCCCTTCCTAAGAAACCTTATAATGATGAGGCTGGTAGTTCTGGTATGAGGCTCAGCAACAACACATGTGGAGATACAATATGGGAATAAAAAACGAGATCGTGAAGAGTGGTTGGCACTTCTTTATTCAAGTGCCTACCAAGTGTCCAGTATTCTTCATACATCATCTTAGTTAATCTTCATAACAACTTATGAGAGAGTATTATTTTTAATCCACATTTTTTCAGATGAGGAAACCTAGGCTCAGAGAACTTTTACCCTTTACCCTCATTACAGAGCAAGTCAGTGATAGTCAGCACTGGAATCCAGACCCAAATCAACCCACGTTATCCTATGCTGAGGGCATGGAACAACGGAACAGGGATACTGCCAGCCTGGAAGGCTGCAGTCCTCCTGCCTTCAGCAGGCTAGCATCCTCAACTGGAAGACACTGGAGCCATGCTAGTGTGTGTAGAGCTATGGTTCCAGGTTGTCTATCCACCCAGCTAGAAGTTGTACCCACTGGATACTTGGGTCGGTCCTTGTTCCAAGCAACCAGCACCAGGCTGTGGATCTGGGCAGGATCAAGGCAGCTCTGAGGATTCCTACACACAAAATACAAGCATGAAACCTCAAGGAAATTCAAAAACATGGACCTCTACAAAGGGTGGTTAAAAAGACGATTCTCTGAAGAGAACTGAGGCAAGCCATGTGGACCTGAGGATGTTACCTAGAGATAAAATGCCTCAGAAAACAGAGCTAGATTTCAGGAAACTATGTTAGTTTTCTCAGCTAATTCCCCTATGTTTAGCCTCAAAGCTGCTCACAATTAATATCAGAAAAAGAGCTATGACAGAACATTAAATTTAAAAAGCAAAACACAAAACTATATACACACCTAGTCATTGAAAAACTACTAATGCTGGAATTTAAATTTCTCCTTATTTTTTCTGAACTTTTCAAATTTCCTATAATATGCATATGTTACATTGCTAACCAGGGTTTTATATATGTGTGTGTGTATATATATATATATATATATACACACACACACACACAGACACACACACACCACACACACACACACCACACACACACACACACACATATATATTATTTCAATATATAAAATTTGTTTCAATTTATATATATGTGAACTGAAATACTTTTAACCAATACTTGGAAGAAACAAATTTTACATAGAGTGGTTTAGTAATTTCCAAATACTCATAGACTACATCAAAGTCACCTGAGATATTTATTTAAAAAATACTAACTTCCAGAGCACAAAGACCCACTCAGTCAGAATTTCACTGGGTGGGGCCCAGGAATCTGGAGTTTAACAAGCTCCCTGGGTGACTATAATATTTTTTAGCAAGGAAGTCCAAAATTACTTCAATTATCTAAGGTTCCTTGATAATTTATTTAACACTAGGGCAAATTTATATTTAACAAAGAGAACAAGGTGACAGGTCATAGATTTGGATGGCCTAATGTCTCACCATTTATCTCTGCAAACTTCTGAACATCACTCAGAGTTTTCAGTTCTTGCCTTGGACATGCTGCTACACACAGTGCTACAGACTTAATCTTCCGGTTTATCAAGTCCAGGTTGCATGGATCCAAAAAGAATACATACCTAAAGCATGGAGAAAAAAACTGAGATATTATTTCACAAAACACATTGTGGCTCCCTGTATATTTGACTAAGCCTAGAGCAAAGAACATCTATTCCACATTCCTCCACGATAAAAATCTCATCATCAATACATTTTTTAAAAATTGCTTATAAACAGACTAACAGTGGGAATTGGGGAATTGTAGGACTTATAATTTTCATGATCTATTCTTCTAATATTTAAATGTTTGTATTGTGTACATGCTTATTTTATAATCAGAAATCATCTATTTTAGTTTTCTTCAAATCATTAATTTTTTCTTATTTTGTCAAACTTGTACCAAAAAAAATTATTGGAATATCATAATACTGCTATATAATATAGCATGAATAAGTTTATATATAAACAGTAAACTTTAGTTAATAAATATAATTCAGTCATTATATATAATTCATATAAATAGAATTATATAATTCCAAAAATTAATATATATTATAGATATCAATGAATATATACAACTGAATATATAAAGTTAAATGGAGACTAGAGGGAAATACACCAACACTTCAACTACAGTCATCTCTGGGTGTTAAAATAAAGTGATTTTTAATTTATTTTACCTTTCAGAATCCACATCTTCTAGAAAGAATGCCAATTACTTTTGAACTGAAATAACTGCAGTAAATACTGTTTAATAGTTTAAATACTGTCCATTACAGATAGACAAAATAATCCCCAAATCTGAAATTATACGCTTTAAGTCCTGTATACTTGTATTTTAGGAAAGGGAAGATTAATTAGAAAGCACACTAAAGCATGTATTTTTAATGTTATAAAGTAGATGAGATGACAAAGATTGTAGAAGCTAACATTTGCTCAAAGAGAAAGTAAGGGCTAAACATTCTCAACTGAGATAAGCTAAGTGCAATAATACGGATCAAGGAAGGGAGTACAAGGAATGCTTCCACCTAAAATGAATCTCCAGCCAGGGTTCAATTCCACTGAGTCCATAGGAAGTTTTATAAAATCATGCATCTGTCAATAGCCTTTCACACAGTTAAACTCTGTTGCTATGCAAAATGTGGTTTCAAATCCGGAACAGGAAATATAACCTAATATAAAAATTAGGAGAACAAACTGAAAAGCAGAAAAGGTAAAGTCAATACATATGCTAAAATGGAAACTATAAAGGAAAAAAAAATAAGTAGGAAAAAAAAGGGGGCTACTACAGAGGCCTTTGCAGATCAAGTAATACTGCACATTTCAGCGCAGCAAGGGGACTGGGAACCCGGCATGAAGGTCAGGTATAACTTACCAAACTAAAAAAAAAAAAAAATGTGTGTGTGTGACCCTATCCGTGACTCCAAACCCATTAATGTTCTATCTACACAGATAGAAGGAAAGAAAAAAAGCCAGGCAGAAAGACGAGGTTTAGAAGTAGGTTTTGGGGACTGTTTCCATGGCTGATAACAAGGAAGCAGGGCATACGGAGAATTGTTTCTGGCAATTTCTGAGTAGAAACAAGCATTCTCTTACTAATTCTCCCTTCTTCTATCCTGGGCGTCTGACTAAGCATGTCTATGCCTGTGACCCTGTATAATGAATTGCACGAAGACAGATTCTGGACAGGGAACAATCAGGTCCTTGAGAAAAGTGTCATAAAACCTTTGAATCAACCACTACTGCTACCACTACCACCACCACCACCACCACTATCACTGCTACCATTGCCATCACCACCACCATCACTACTAAGAATACTTTTTTTTTTTTGAGATGGAGTTCTGCTCTGTCGCACAGGCTGGAGTGCAATGGCGTGGTCTCAGCTGACTGCAACCTCAGCCTTCCAGGTTCAAACGATTCTCCTGCCTCAGCCTCCTGAGTAGCTGGAATTACAGGTACCTACTACCACACCTGGCTAATTTTTGTATTTTTAGTAGAGACGGGGTTTCACCATGTTGGCCAGGCTGGTCTTGAACTCCTGACCTCAGGTGATCCACCCGCCTTGGCCTCCCAAAGTGCTGGGATTACAGGTATGATGAGCCACTGCACCTGGCCTAATAATACTTAATGATAAAGACTTTTAAAAATGATAGCCAATTTTATTGAGTACTTACTATTTATCAGACACTGTATTAAACCCTTTACATGTATTAACTCATTTAATTCTCACAGTAATTCTGTTGTGTGTTTCTCTATGGGGCAGGAGGTGGGCAGTGGAACTGGGATGGGAGACAGGCATTGAGTACACAGTTTTAAGTGATGAGCAATGCCTTGAGAACCATCTGGGGAAATCACATCACAGTAGAAAAAGAAGCTTAGGAAAAAGGAAAAAAAAAGCCAGAAGCTGCCAGGGCCTTGCTGCTGGGCCTAGTCTGGATCAATGACAACCTCTTGAGAATAGATGCACTGTCTGTCCTGTAGGCTTCAGCCTCTTCCAAGGGCAAAAGTATCCCTATTATATTTCTAACTTCTTTTATACCTTAAAACATATTCCTTTGATTTATGCTAGTGACTGGGCAGCAACCTTATCCCTTGCTTTAGTCAGACCAATGGGAACTTGCTTTCTGGTTCTCTCTTAATAGTTCTCTGACCTTGGAAAATATATTTATCCTTCTGAGCCTCAGTTTCCTTATCTGAAAAATTACGTATCACCTATTTTATAGTTTGTTGTAATGTGATCAATAATATATATAAAGCAACTAACATAGTATGCACTCAGTGATTCGTGTCATTACCATTAAGAATACTATTTGTTTTCCATACATTTTACATTTCATAGTAAGGAACTAAACTCAACATTTTCTTATATGGGCATAAAACAGGGATACAATACTAACATTCAGTTTTCATTTAGAAAAAAAAAATCTGCGTAGGAGTATTCATGACTAAGGGTAAGGTCATTACCCTTGAGAACCAAGTAGGCCCCCAAAACAAATCCAGCACAAGGAAAACAAGAACAGGAGGGTGAGAAGAATGCTACCATGACTACAACACTGTAAAATCAACATTGCACATTTTTCAGCCTGTGTATATGGTTTGAAAAGATCTAAAAACTTATTTCAAATGGTATCTTAAAGAAATACACACTCACATACATCACATGTTTACATTCCGTATCTTACCTGCCCTCCATAGTCTAAGAACATATTAAGCTGGCCAGGTGCAGTGGCTCAAGCCTATAAACCCAGCACTTTGGGAGGCCAAGGCGGGCAGATTGCTTAAGGTCAGGAGTTGGAGACAAGCCTGGACAATATGGTGAAATCCCATCTCTACCAAAAACACAAAAATTAGCTGAGCATGGTGGCAGGCACCTGTAATCCCAGCTACTTGGGAGGCTGAGGCAGAAGAATTGCTTGAACCGGGGAAGTGGAGGTTGCAGTGAGCCGAGATCGCACCACCGCACTCCAGCCTGGGCAACAGAGCGAGACTCTGTCAAAAAAAAAAAAAAAAAAGGATTCGAGTTGGGGAGCCAAGATGGCCGAATAGGAACAGCTCCGGTCTCCAGCTCCCAGCCTGAGTGACACAGAAGACGGGTGATTTCTGCATTTCTGCTTGAGGTACCGGTTTCATCTCACTAGGGAGTGCCAAACAGTGGGTGCAGGACAGTCGGTGAAGCGCACTGTGCGCGAGCCGAAGCAGGGCGAGGCATTGCCTCACTCGGGAAGCGCAAGGGGTCAGGGAGTTCCCTTTCCTAGTCAAAGAAAGGGGAAACAGCACCTGGAATATCGGGTCAGTCCCACCCAAATACTGCGCTTTTCCAATGGGCCTGGAAAACGGCACACTAGGAGATTGTGTCCCGCACCTGGCTCGGAGGGTCCTATGCCCACGGAGTCTCGCTGATTGCTAGCACAGCAGTCTGAGATCAAGCTGCAAGGCGGCAGCAAGGCTGGGGGAGGGGCGCCCGCCATTGCCCAGGCTTGCTTAGGTAAACAAAGCAGCCAGGAAGCTCGAACTGGGTGGAGCCCACCACAGCTCAAGGAGGCCTGCCTGCCTCTGTAGGCTCCACCTCTGGGGGCAGGGCACAGACAAACAAAAACTCAGCAGGAACCTCCACAGACTTAAATGTCCCTGTCTGACTGACAGCTTTGAAGAGAGTAGTGGTTCTCCCAGCACGCAGCTGGAGATCTGAGAACGGACAGACTGCCTCCTAAAGTGGGTCCCTCACCCCTGAGCAGCCTAACTGGGAGGCACCCCCCAAGTAGGGACAGACTGACACCTCACTCGGCCGGGTACTCCTCTGAGACAAAACTTCCAGAGGAACTATCAGACAGCTGAATTTGTGGTCTCACGAAAATCCGGTATTCTGCAGCCACGACTGCTGACACCCAGCCAAACAGGGTCTGGAGTGGACCTCTAGTAAACTCCAACAGACCTGCAGCTGAGGGTCCTGTCTGCTAGAAGGAAAACTAACAAACAGAAAGGACATCCACACCAAAAACCCATCTGTACATCACCATCATCGAAGACCAAAAGTAGATAAAACCACAAAGATGGGGAAAAAACAGAGCAGAAAAACTGGAAACTCTAAAAAGCAGAGCACCTCTCCTCCTCCAAAGGAACGCAGTTCCTCACCAGCAATGGAACAAAGCTGGATGGAGGATGACTTTGACGAGTTGAGAGAAGAAGGCTTCAGATGATCAAATTACTCTGAGCTACAGGAGGAAATTCAAAACCATAGCAAAGAAGTTAAAAACTTTGAAAAAAAATTAGAAGAATGGATAACTAGAATAACCAATGGAGAGAAGGGCTTAAAGGAGCTGATGGAGCTGAAAGCCAAGTATCGAGAACTACGTGAAGATTGCAGAAGCCTCGGTAGCAGATGCGATCAACTGGAAGAAAGGGTATCAGTGATGGAAGATGAAATGAATGAAATGAAGCGAGAAGGGAAGTTTAGAGAAAAAAGAATAAAAAGAAATGAACAAAGCCTCCAAGAAATTTGGGACTACGTGAAAAGACCAAACCTACGTCTGATTGGTGTACCTGAAAATGACGGGGAGAATGGAACCAAGTTGGAAAACACTCTGCAAGATATTATCCAGGAGAACTTCCCCAATCTAGCAAGGCAGGCCAACATTCAGATTCAGGAAATACAGAGAACGCCACAAAGATACTCCTCGAGAAGAGCAACTCCAAAACACATAATTGTCAGATTCACCAAAGTTGAAATGAAGGGAAAAATGTTAAGGGCAGCCAGAGAGAAAGGTCGGGTTACCCACAAAGGGAACCCCATCAGACTAACAGCTGATCTCTCAGCAGAAACTCTACAAGCCAGAAGAGAGTGGGGGCCGATATTCAACATTCTTAAAGAAAAGAATTTTCAACCCAGAATCTCCTATCCCGCCAAACTAAGCTTCATAAGTGAAGGAGAAATAAAATACTTTACAGACAAGCAAACGCTGAGTGATTTTGTCACCACCAGGCCTGCCCTAAAAGAGCTCCTGAAGGAAGCACTAAACATGGAAAGGAACAATCGGTACCAGCCACTGCAAAAACATGCCAAATTGTAAAGACCATCGAGGCTAGGAAGAAACTATAGCAACTAACGAGCAAAATAACCAACTAACATCATAATGACAGGATCAGATTCACACATAACAATATTCACGTTAAATGTAAATGGGCTAAATGCTCCAATCAAAAGACACAGACTAGCAAACTGGATAAGGAGTCAGGACCCATCAGTGTGCTGTATTCAAGAAACCCATCTCACGTGCAGAGACACACATAGACTCAAAATAAAGGGATGGAGGAAGATCTATCAAGCAACTGGACAACAAAAAAAGGCAGGGGTTGCAATCCTAGTCTCTGATAAAATAGACTTTAAACCAACAAAGATCAAAAGAGACAAAGAAGGCCATTACATAATGGTAAAGGGATCAATTCAACAAGAAGAGCTAACTATCCTAAATATATATGCACCCAACACAGGAGCACCCAGATTCATAAAGCAAGTCCTCAGTGACCTACAAAGGGACTTAAACTCCCACACAATAATAATGGGAGATTTTAACACCCCACTGTCAGCATTAGACAGATCAACGAGACAGAAAGTTAACAAGGATATCCAGGAATTGAACTCAGCTCTACACAAAGTGGACCTAATAGACATCTACAGAACTCTCCACCCCAAATCAACAGAATATACATTTTTTTCACCACCACACCACACCTATTCCAAAATTGACCACATAGTTGGAAGTAAAGCTCTCCTTAGCAAATGTAAAAGAACAGAAATTATAACAAACTGTCTCTCAGACCACAGTGCAATCAAACTAGAACCCAGGATTAAGAAACTCACTCAAAACTGCTCAACTACATGGAAACTGAACAACCTGCTCCTGAATGACTATTGGGTACATAATGAAATGAAGGCAGAAATAAAGATGTTCTTTGAAACCAACGAGAACAAAGACACAACATACCAGAATCTCTGGGAAACGTTCAAAGCAGTGTGTAGAGGGAAATTTATAGCACTAAATGCCCACAAGAAAAAGCAGGAAAGATCCAAAATTGACACCCTAAGATCACAATTAAAAGAACTAGAAAAGCAAGAGCAAACACATTCAAAAGCTAGCAGAAGGCTAGCAATAACTAAAATCAGAGCAGAACTGAAGGAAATAGAGACACAAAAAACCCTTCAAAAAATTAATGAATGCAGGAGCTGGTTTTTTGAAAAGATCAACAAAATCGATAGACCGCCAGCAAGACTAATAGAGAAGAAAAGAGAGAAGAATCAAATAGATGCAATAAAAAATGAAAAAGGGGATATCACCACCGAGCCCACAGAAATACAATCTACCATCAGAGAATACTACAAACACCTCTATGCAAATAAACTAGAAAATCTAGAAGAAATGGATAAATTCCTCGACAAATACACCCTCCCAAGACTAAATCAGGAAGAAGTTGAATCTCTGAATAGACCAATAACAGGCTCTGAAATTGTGGCAATAATCAATAGCTTACCAATCAAAAAGAGTCCAGGACCTGATGGATTCACAGCCGAATTCTACCAGAGGTACAAGGAGGAACTGGTACCATTCCTTCTGAAACTATTCCAATCGATAGAAAAAGAGGGAATCCTCCCTAACACATTTTATGAAGCCAGCATCGTCCTGATACCAAAGCCTGGCAGAGACATAACCAAAAAAGAGAATTTCAGACCAATATCCTTGATGAACATTGATGCAAAAATCCTCAACAAAATACTGGCAAACCGAATCCAGCAGCACATCAAAAAGTTTGTCCACCATGATCAAGTGGGCTTCATCCCTGGGATGCAAGGCTGGTTCCACATACGTAAATCAATAAATGTAATCCAGCATATAAACAGAACCAAAGACAAAAACCACACGATTATCTCAATAGATGCAGAAAAGGCCTTTGACAAAATTCAACAACCCTTCATGCTAAAAACTCTCAATAAATTAGGTATTGATGGGACGTATCTCAAAATAATAAGAGCTATCTACGACAAACCCACAGCCAATATCATACTGAATGGGCAAAAACTGGAAGCATTCCCTCTGAAAACTGGCACAAGACAGGGATGCCCTCTCTCACCACTCCTATTCAACATAGTGCTAGAAGTTCTGGCCAGAGCAATCAGGCAGGAGAAGGAAATAAAGGGTATTCAATTAGGAAAAGGGGAAGTCAAACTGTCCCTGTTTGCAGATGACATGATTGTATATCTAGAAAACCCCATTGTCTCAGCCCAAAATCTCCTTAAGCTGATTAGCAACTTCAGCAAAGTCTCAAGATACAAAATCAATGTACAAAAATCACAAGCATTCTTGTATACCAATCACAGACAAACAGAGAGCCAAATCATGAGTGAACTCCCATTCACAATTGCTGCAAAGAGAATAAAATACCTAGGAATCCAACTTACAAGGGATGTGAAGGACCTCTTCAAGGAGAACTACAAACCACTGCTCAATGAAATAAAAGATACAAACAAATGGAAGAACATTCCATGCTCATGGGTTGGAAGAATCAATATCGTGAAAATGGCCATACTGCCCAAGGTAATTTATAGATTCAATGCCATCCCCATCAAGCTACCAATGACTTTCTTCACAGAATTGGAAAAAACTACTTTAAAGTTCATATGGAACCAAAAAAGAGCCCGCATCGCCAAGTCAATCCTAAGCCAAAAGAACAAAGCTGGAGGCATCACACTACCTGACTTCAAACTATACTACAAGGCTACAGTAACCAAAACAGCATGGTACTGGTACCACAACAGAGACATAGATCAATGGAACAGAACAGAGCCCTCAGAAATGATGCCGCATATCTACAACTATCTGATCTTTGACAAACCTGACAAAAACAAGAAATGGGGAAAGGATTCCCTATTTAATAAATGGTGCTGGGAAAACTGGCTAGCCATATGTAGAAAGCTGAAACTGGATCCCTTCCTTACACCTTATACAAAAATTAATTCAAGATGGATTAAAGACTTAAATGTTAGACCTAAAACCATTAAAATCCTACAAGAAAACCTAGGCAATACCATTCAGGACATAGGCGTGGGCAAGGACTTCATGTCTAAAACACCAAAAGCAACGGCAACAAAAGCCAAAATTGACAAATGGGATCTAATTAAACTAAAGAGCTTCTGCACAGCAAAAGAAACTACCATCAGAGTGAACAGGCAACCTACAGAATGGGAGAAAATTTTTGCAACCTACTCATCTGACAAAGGGCTAATATCCAGAATCTACAATGAACTCAAACAAATTTACAAGAAAAAAACAAACAACCCCATCAAAAAGTGGGCAAAGGACATGAACAGACACTTCTCAAAAGAAGACATTTATACAGCCAAAAAACACATGAAGAAATGCTCATCATCACTGGCCATCAGAGAAATGCAAATCAAAACCACAGTGAGATACCATCTCACACCAGTTAGAATGGCCATCATTAAAAAATCAGGAAACAACAGGTGCTGGAGAGGATGTGGAGAAATAGGAACACTTTTACACTGTTGGTGGGACTGTAAACTAGTTCAACCATTGTGGATGTCAGTGTGGCGATTCCTCAGGGATCTAGAACTAGAAATACCATTTGACCCAGCCATCCCATTACTGGGTATATACCCAAAGGACTATAAATCATGCTGCTATAAAGACACATGCACACGTATGTTTATTGCGGCACTATTCATAATAGCAAAGAGTTGGAACCAACCCAAATGTCCAACAACGATAGACTGGATTAAGAAAATGTGGCACATGTACACCATGGAATACTATGCAGACATAAAAAATGATGAGTTCGTGTCCTTTGTAGGGACATGGATGAAACTGGAAAACATCATTCTCAGTAAACTATCGCAAGGACAAAAAACCAAACACCGCATGTTCTCACTCATAGGTGGGAATTGAACAATGAAAACTCATGGACACAGGAAGGGGAACATCACACTCCGGGGACTGTTGTGGGGTGGGGGGAGGGGGGAGGGACAGCATTAGGAGATATACCTAATGCTAAATGACGAGTTAATGGGTGCAGGAAATCAACATGGCACATGGATACATATGTAACAAACCTGCACATTGTGCACATGTACCCTAAAGCCTAAAGTATAATTAAAAAAAAAAAGGAAAGAAAGAAAGAAGAAAGAAAGAAAGGAAGGAAGGAAGGAAGGAAGGAAGGAAGGAAGGAAGGAAGAAGGAAAAGAAAAGAAAAGATATTAAGCTTAATTCTCTATGCATTTCACATATTCAAATGCACACACATAAAGTTAAAAATAACATAGAGACCTTGACCTTAGGTTAAGATTCTATTAACATTTGTTGGGTGTGTAGGTATTAGTCACTGTCACATTCAAGACCTTATTTGATCTTTGCAACAACTCTGTGAGGTAGGGTTAACCATTCCAAAGATGTTAAAACTCAGGCCTTGAGACCTAACCACCAGGCCCAAGAGAGCTAGTAGGTGCCAAAGCATGAATTCAAACCTAGTACCTCTGATTCTGAGTTTCACTGTTTCCATTCTGCACTATTCCAAAATATTTCTTACAAATATTATTAGTAACTTTAACTGTTCTCTATTAACTTTGAACATTGTTTCCAGCATTCTGAAGTTTATCCAATCCATGGCAACATGCTTACAAGTAATTATACTTTAATTCATATTTACCTGAATATTTACAGAGGAGGCCAAGTGCTTGTATCCAACCAATTTATGATTTATTAAAACTGCACTTTCTTGCCTTTTCATTGGAAAACGTCCTTAACCAGGTAAATAAATGCTTACATCAGTTTTTCA
Organism: Symphalangus syndactylus; assembly: GCF_028878055.3. Lineage (NCBI taxonomy): Eukaryota > Metazoa > Chordata > Mammalia > Primates > Hylobatidae > Symphalangus > Symphalangus syndactylus. The sequence continues at coordinate 39,633,527 of NC_072425.2, forward strand.
GTTTTCATTTGAAACAGAATGAACTGATAGTTTTTATTTTTTGACAATGAAACAAATAATCATAATAAGCATGGTATTGACCAGATTTTTGTAACTGAAAACTACAGATGAGTATTTCAGCTGAGAGGGTAACACGCAGTATCTGCCTACTTTCACTCCCAACAGGGCAAGGATCAGGAAAGAGATGCAGCACATACATTTTGAAAAAGCTTCTCAGGCCAACTCTGATTATGTGCCTTGGCCTCCATACCTCCTCCTTCTCTATGCCATCTCCAAGGTGGAGAGCCCCATGTCACAGATAATCCATAAACCTAAGTTAAGAGCAAGTTTGTTGTTGTTATCTTCAGTGAATCTTTTACTGAGCTTATTAATAACTTAAATACAGCTTTAAGTTTCATATCCTTTAGAGGAACAGGAATAAATAAAATACCAAAAGTGAGAATGAAAGACAAGAAGCAGTAAGAGAAAAATACTCTATAAACAAAACAGCCTAGACACCTGCAGGCATTGGCATACACAATATGCACATAGCATGATCAGATGATACAGAAATGCATTTGTAAAGAGAATTGCAAAACAGCCTAGGTAAGCTTTGAACTTAAAAGGTAGATGGGAATGGAGAAAAATGCTCAGACCAAACTGCAAAGCAAACATTACAGAGGACAGCAGGTAAGGCATGTAAATGTGTATTTATTACAGTTGGGGTGGTTTCCAGAAATCATCTGAGGAAGAGAAAAAGGTTTATTTTTAAATGGATATTTTTGAGATACAGTAACAAATTATCCCAAAAGGCAGGAAAAGGAGAGATGTCTGAATAAAATGCTCTGTCTACGAGGTGAACGAGGGGGACAGATGCACCAAAGATGAAAACAGGGAAAAGAGACAAAGGTGGGACATTATATCACTGAAACTCAGGAAAAAAGATAAGAGCCACAAAAGAAGTGACTTTTAAAGCTGCACTCAAAGCAAGATGAAAATGAATGATACGATGCCACAGAAGGTTTAAAACTGGCTTAAACTCCTGTTTTGCTTTTACTTTCTTTACTGAAGATAGGAGAAGGTAAAGAAAATAAGATTCACCAATAATTTACTTTGAGTCACAAAGCATTACAGGCTTTAGCCTCACAACATCCTAATTCAACAAATGATGGAACTGACTGGCAAGCTGGGTGACTAACCTAACTTTCCAGTTCCAACTGTAAAGTGAGAATAAATGTAAAGGAAAGTGAGTTACAGACCAGTCAAGTCAGTTGATTAAATCAGTGCAATCTTCTGGGATCCCTGGAGATCCCTAATCTTCTGGGATCCTTGGCAGACCAAGCCCTACCTGTACATGATATAGGGCTGTACTCTATGCGGTATGCAACACTCACGTGACAGGAATTAAATAGGATAAGAAAAACTTCATTTATAACACACATTACTAGGTGTATACTCCTGGGCTAGACCCTTTGGATACCAAATTCATAAAATACAATTCTTGAATGCAAGTAAGTTACAGTCTAGAGAAGAACACACAAAAATATATACAGTCATTTAAAAACCATGTGATAGGAGGCAAGGCTGAGATGGCAGTGGAAATTGTGTAATTCTGCATGGAGGATAAGGGGTTAGAGAAACCATTAAGGAGGAGGAGGCAGTATCTAAGCCATATTTTGAAATTGAGTAGGAATTTTCCAGACAGATGGGGAAGGGAGCACTCTAGGCAGAGGAAACTGCATGTCTAAAAGCACAGAATCATGAAAGAGCATATTTAAGGAACTGCAAATAATCTGATAAAGTCGACTATAGGATGGGGTATCAAAGAGCTATGCACCAAGGAGAAGCAGGGGATAGAAGATGTAGCCATCCCTAGAATCTGAAAGATCTTACAGCTCTTCCATTAGGCAACATGTACTCAAGTGGCCACGGAACAGTGATATCCTGGTATGGCCAGCCCCTCGAATTGAAGGCTAGAGAGGGAATGGCTGGGGAACAGCAGCGCTGCTCCAGAGATGAGCCTTTGCCATTAAATTGCCTCCTGCTGCCATGGCAACTCTGCGACAAGGCTTTTTGGAGCAAAAGGTGGCAAGCAGATACTAGGTCTGCTGGCCGCCTCCTGCCGAATTTGGCTGCCTCCTGCTGAATTTGGCTGCTCTCCTCTCTAATCAGGATGGGAGCACTGCAGCACTAAAGCTAGAAAGCCGGCTGAAAAATCCCTCTGTCACCTTCTGCTTTAGTGATTCCTGACATGTGTCTTCCCCAGAGGGGAATAAAATGGCGTCTGATCATTTTTCCAATTGTTACCTCATATCAATTTACAATTTATAGCCCCTTTCCACAGAGAGTGTTGCCGTGAGTGAATCATACCAAACTGAAAACCATGACAGCCTAGCGGAGGCTTGTTATTGCTAAACATAGGCTACAGAGAGCCCCACAGATCTGTACTCCACCCACAGTGGAATTCTGCCCAGGAGGCCTCTTATTTCCAGAGGGGCTGGTGTTGGGGTGCCAGCAAGGCAAGTCCAGTCATCTAATTTGGGGCGGGACCCAAATGCCCCCAGAAAAGCCCTGTTATACTAGGAGAGAACTATGGGGCCAGCACACCAGAGTTGGTGAAACCCAAGAAACCCAACCCATGAGGTTGCTGACAGGGGTGTGCCTTTCCCCACTGCTTCCTCAATCCTAATTAGGAAGAGGCAAACATCTCCTAAGGAAGAGGTGCCACTTGTTAAAACTAAAACCTAAGGATCCATCTCACCAACCCCCAAAGAGACAATTGAATTCTAAACAGCATGGCAGCCTCCCCCACCAGCACTTCTGTAGACCTTGATTTACAGGCAACTGCTATGAAGAGAAACTTCCATGGCCCTTTCTGGTAATTCACAGCACTGAGAGTTGAAAATAACTTTAAACTGCAGAGGAAGCCCAAGGATCAGACTAAGACAGCAATACTCAGAGAATGTGCACCTCTCTAACCTCACCTTCGCCTGGTCTCCCACTGGTCTCCTTTCTGTTCTTCAAGCAACCTGGCACACCCTCACCTTGGGGCTGCTGCACTGCCTATCTGCCTGGAATGTTCTTTTTCTAGATAGCAACAGAGGTAGCTCCTTCCCTCCTTTCAAGTCTTCATTCAAAAGACATCTTCTCAGTGAAGCCTTCGCTGGCCAGCCTGTCTAAAACGCCAACTTTCTACTCTGATGTGCCTTCATCTTTCCTGCTTTGTTTCTCCTCAGACTTACACTCGCTCACACACTGTGTATTTTACTTATTTGTTTATTTTCCACCACCACCACTAGTAGAATATCAGCTCCAACAGGGCAGAGATATTTGACTGCTTAATTCATCCCTATATCCTTAGTGCCTAAAATGATGCCTGGAATAAAGAAGAAGCTGTATATTTCCCAAATTAATAAACAGATGGTAATTATATAAGATTTTGCTAAATGGAGCCAGAGGGGAGTGAAGGTAGGGAAGAAGATATTTCAGGAACAGAGAAATACTCTCGTTTATTCAAAAGAATTTTATTAAACACCTATTCTGCCAGGTGCAGGCCTAAATAAGTACTAAAGATATGATGATAAATAAGACCACACAAGTAAGTATCCCCCTTCTTAGTGTTCACAATCCAGAGAGTAAGAAGACAATTACAAACAGTGTGCTAGTGCTAGAGCAGGGAAAACAGGATTATAGAGGAGGCATCAAACGTACCCCATTAATGGAAAATCAAGATAGGTGTCCTGAGGAAGCGATATCTAAAGCTGGGACCTAAAGAATGAGTAAGAGTTAACCAGTGTGGATGAAAGGGGGTAGGAACAGGGCAGGAACAGAGCAAGCAAAGGCAAAAAGGTAAAAGGGAGCATGGCACAGCTGAAAACAAGAAAATGGTCAAGATGGTTCATAGACGGCTGGACAGGCAAGCTGATGCTAGATCATGCAGGGCCTTATAAATGGTACGCCTGTAAATCCCAGCACTTTGGGAGGCCGAGGTGGACGGATCACTTGAAGTCAGGAGTTCAAGACCAGCCTGGCCAACATGGTGAAACCCTGTCTCTACTAAAAATACAGAAGTTAGCCAGGTGTGGTGGTGTGCGCCTGTAATCCCAGCTACTTGGGAGGCTGAGGCAGGAGAACTGCTTGAACTTGGGAAGTGGAGGTTGCAGTGAGCTGAGATTGCACCACTGTACTCTAGCCTGGGTGACAAAGTAAGACTCAGTCTCAAAAAAAAAAGATGTTAGAAAGTTTGGAGTTCATCTTAAAGACACTGGGAAGCCACTGGGAGCTCACCAGCTGCAAGGTGCAGAATGAGTCAGAGGCAAGCAAGAGAAAAGAGACTGGCCAGGAGGCTACTAAATTTCTACCAAGAAATGATGACTTGAACTAGGGTGGGAATGTGAATAAAAAGGAGATTTCAAAAGTTTAGACAGAATGAAGAAAACTTTATGACTGATTATACATAGAGGGAAAGGAAAAAAATTAAAGATAACGCTTAGCATCTCAGACTAAATGGCTAGGACATTCTGGTTTGGAATCCTGCTCAATTCTGTAAGATAGGGGACTCAGGAGGAGCAGCAGAGTATAGAAGGACAAGGATTACATTCCAACTGCAGACAATTTAAGTTGGAGATGCCTATGAAGTGTCCAAATGGACCTATACAGTTGGCTGTAGGGTTCTAGCAGAGAAATCTGGACAGGCGATAGTGATTTTGGAATAATCAGCATATAAATGGTAGCTTTCCCCTGGGAGTGCATGAGCTCACCTAAGTCAGTGTGTAGGGTTAAGATTCTCAACCTGGGTGAAATCTGTGAGCCTCCAGAAATCATAAGCAAAATCTGATGTGCAAATCCATATGTATTTTTCTGAAGACAGATTTTATACTTCATAATTTCGAATAGATTGTCAAAGGCCTCGTAAGAGTAAAAAGCAAGATGACGAAAGAGCCAAAGAAGATACTAACATTGCAAAGCAAAGGCATGGAACTGGAAAAGCACGGGGGAAGACTCTCCTATTTAGCTACAATGCCTGTCTCCTGCTTATCCATGTACCATAGACAGAGACATAATTGTCAGAATGGCAACCAAGAGTTACTTATAGCAAATGATATTACTTAGAATAAACTGAGGCAAGAAAGTAAATTAAAACAACTTTAGCTGGGTGCATTAGCTCTCGTCTGTAATCCCAGTACTTTGGGAGACAAGGGCAGGAGGATCACTTGAGGCCAGGAGTTTGAGACTAGCCTGGGCAACATAGCCAGACCCCATCCCTACAAAAATACAAAAATTAGCCAGATGTGGTGACACACGCCTGTAGTCCCAGCTACTTGGGAGGCTGAGGTGGGAGGATTACTTAAGCCCAAGAGGTCGAGGCTGCAGTGAGCCAAGGTGGTACCACTGCACTCCAGCCTAGGTGACAAAGCAAGACCTGGTCTCTTAAAAAAGAACATTTCACATGAAAAAAAAACAATTTTCTACTTAGTCCAATAAATTGAAAGAACACTCCTAAATCAACTTGTTTCAGCACTCATACTGAGAAATAATATGTGTCATGGGCCAATGGCCAGAAATTTCATTTTCTTTTTAGTTTATCAGCTTTTTTGAAATATAATTAACATACCATAAAATTCACCTGTGTAAAGTGTGCAATTCAGTGTTTTAAGTATATTTGACTGAGTTGTTCATCCCATTACTACAATCTAATTTTAGAACCTTTTGTCACCTCCAAAAGAAACCTCCTATCCATTAGAATTACTCCTCAGCTGTTATGGTTTAAATATTTGTCCCCTCCAAAACTCATGTTGAAATTTAATCCCCAGTGTGGCAGTATTGAGAGGTGGTGCCTTTAAGAGGTGATTGGATTATGAGAGTTCCATCCTTGTTAATGGATTAATGGATTATCATGGGAGGAGAATTGGTGGCTTTGTAAGAAGAGAGATGTGAGCTAGCATATTAGCACACTCGACCCCCTCATCATGTGATACCCTGAGCTATCTCAGGACTCTGCACAGAGTCCCCACCAGCAAAAGGCTCTCATCAGATGTAGACCCTCCATCTTGGACTTCTTAACCTCCATAATTATAAGAAATACATTCCTTTTTCTTTATAAATTACCCAGTTGCAGGTATTCTGCTGTAGGCAACAGAAAACAAGTGAATACATGATCCTTCCATGTCTGCCTACTCCCCAGCCCTAGGCAACTACTAATCTACTTTATGTCTCTATACATTTGTCTATTCTATGCATTTCATATAAAGAGAATTGTACAATATGTGGCTGGCTTCTTTTATGTAGTATAACACTTTCAAGGTTCATCCATGCCATGGCATATATAAGCACTTCATTCCTTTTAATGGCTGAATAACTTTTCATTGTGTGGATATACCACATTTTGTTTATCCTGTCATCAGCTGATGTACATTTGTGCTGTTTTCTATTTTTGGCTATTAGATGCTGCAGCTGCTATGAATGTTCATGTACAAGTCTTTGTGGGGACATCTGTTTTTAGTTCTCTTGGGTAGATACGAAGGAGTGGAATTGCTGGATCGTATGATAACTCTATGTTTGATATTTTGATGGACTGTCAGATTATTTACAAGAGCAGCTATCACATTTTACATTCCCAGCAGCAACGTATGAGGGCTCCAATTTCTCCACATCTTCACCAACATCTGTAACTGCCTTTTTATTATAATTATTCTAGTGGATGTGAAATAGTAACTTACTGTGGTTTTGATTTGCATTTCTTAATAGCTAATGATGTTTGCTATCTTTTCATGTGCCTGTTAGCCATTCATATAGCTGTTTTGGAGAAATGTCCCTTGGAATCCTTTGCCTATCACAGATTTCTTTCAGATCTCTGAGTAAGACAGAGTAAGGCACAGATACACACTAGATATTGTCACAACATTATGAAAAAATTATATTACAACAAAAAGCAAGGATGACAGTAGAGTAAAAAGAGCACTTGGAGGCCAGGAGCGGTGGCTCATGCCTGCAATCCCAGCACTTTGGGAGGCCGAGGCAGGTGGATTGCTTGAGGCCAGGAGTTTGAGACCAGCCTGGCCAACACAATGAAACCCCATCTCTACAAAAAAAGTACAAAAATTGGCCAAGTGTGGTGGCACACAAATGTAATCCCAGCTACTCAGGAGGCTAACGCAAGACAATCACTTGAACCCAGGAGGTGGAGGATGCAGTGAGCCGAGATCGCCCCACTGCACTCCCACCTAGACCACAAAGTGAGACTCTGTCTTTAAAAAAAAAAAAAAAAAATGCCGGGCGTGGTGGATCACGCCTGTAATCCCAGCACTATGGGAGGCCGAGGTGGGCAGATCACGAGGTCAGGAGATCGAGACCATCCTGGCTAACACGGTGAAACCCCGTCTCTACTAAAAATACAAAGAATTAGCCGGGTGTGGTGGCGGGCGCCTGTAGTCCCAGCTACTTGCGAGGCTGAGGCAGGAGAATGGCGTGAACCGGGAGGCGGAGCTTACAGTGAGCCTAGATCACACCACTGCACTCCAGCCTGGGTGACAGAGCAAGACTCTGTCAAAAAAAAAAAAAAAAAGCACTTGGGAGAAAGTACAGGAGTCAAAGGACTAGAGGTCGAAGAATGGCTGCAGTGGGCAAAAAAGGACATGCAGTGCAAGATGGAAGGAGAGACGCCCATGGTGAGAGTGGGGGAAGTTTAGAATTACTCTGAATTGATTTTATAGGTAGAACAATTAAGGGTGATGACAAAGACCAAGCTGTGTCTATGAAAAACGGAACCCTGAAAGCCTCCCCTGAGAAAAAATTTAAGCAGTTCCTAGGGATATTGAGAATCAATGAGACAGAATATGTGAGAGTGCTTTGTAAACTACATAAATGTAACAGTTGGTTAAAATAGCTGTGTTTTCCCCATCTAGGTTAAAAAGGGATGAAGCCTTGATAAGTAACTTTGAAGCTTGTTTTGGATGATGATAATGAAGATTATTATAATAAACAACAGTTAACGTTCATGATACCAGGCACTGTGCTAAGGAGTATACATGATTTATGATCTTTACTCCTCTAAAACACCCAAGGAAGTACTGCTATTATTTTCATTTTACAAATGAAGATCTTTAGGCCAAACATTACTGTTGTTATTTTCAACAGTGTAACCTGTCCTTTGATTATCTGCCTACTGGATCTACCCATACAGATACATCCCCAATTGCATGAAAAATCTTACCTATTATAGAAAAACTCTAAATGTTGTTCCCATTGTATTGCTTTTATATCAGAGAATCAAAGTTTTGATAATCAAACACGCCTACCTTGGTATTATTTAATTTCTTTTTTTTTTTTTTTTTTGAGACGGAGTTTGGCTCTGTTGCCCAGGCTGTAGTGCAATGGCGCGATCTTGGCTCACTGCAACCTCTGCCTCCTGGGTTCAAGCAATTCTCCTGTCTCAGCCTTCCAAGTAGCTGGGATTACAGGTGCCCGCCACCATGCCTGGTGGTGTATTTTTTTTTTTTTAATAGACAGGGGGGTTGGCCAGGCTGGTCTCGAACTCCTGACCTCAAGTAATCCGCCTGCCTTGACCTCCCAAAGTGCTGGGATTACAGACATGAGCCAGCGTGCCCAGCCTTATTTAATTTCTTTATTGCCTCAACAATGTATCAATTATTGAAATTATACAAAGTATAATATTCATTTCTAATATTGAAATTATACAAAATATAACAACCATTAAAGTATAATATTCATTCAATTATACAAAGTAGAACATTGATTTTAAAATATTTAACCCATGTGGAACTTATTTTGCATGGTATGAGATTAAAGTAGATCTAAATGTAGCTTTCTTCACAGTATCACTCAACCCAATATTTTTTGTTAAACACTGACTACTTTCACAGTAGTCTATTTTGTTCCCATCACTGTTCTTAACCTATGTCCAGGTAGTCTTGTTGTTGTCCTTTGGAACAGGTTTCGGCCTAGAATGGCAATACCCCTTTCATTCTCCTGTAAGTGGCACAATTATTAATTAGATAATGACAACTATAGATACACGATCTGTACTCCCACAATGAGTAACCCTTCGCTCCCACCTTTTATTTGGCTAGTACGCTAACTGCCAACATTTAAAAATCGTAAGACTGATACACTCTTCTTCTCATTAACAGACTTCCAGCTTCTTTTGAAAACTTAGCATCACTGGCCCCATCTACCCATATGCCAAAACTCACCCCAATCAGCAACTATCTCCTTTACGTGGGGCACACACATATAAAGTTCAAAGTGTCCAATATTCCCTGTTGTCTTATTCCCAACCCATGGTGAAAACCAAATGTTTCCCTTCCTGCCTTCAAAACCAGAAAGTTCACAGCTAATTTAGTGCTTAATGTCAGTAACTACACTTAGCCTAGATTTCTGGTCTCATCTCTTCTTCACTTCCACTGTGTGCCTCCTGATCTTTTTTATTCCCATTTCATTGTCTTACAATATATGCACCTACTTCTAATCCTTTCAAATTATTTTGTGAATGAGAAACAATTTAAAAACATTTCCCCTCTGAAATTCTTCCCTGATCCTTTACTCTGTGATTTATACTATCAATCAAGTTCAATGCACATCCTACTGGGATCTTAACTGGCACTTTATTAAATCTATAAATTAACTTTGTTAGTATTGTCATCTTTACTATATTAAGACTACTCAACCAGGAGTAGATTGTATCTCTCTTGGTTTTTTTTTTTTTTTTAATTAAAATACTATAACTCTCTGTATTTGGTCCCACATATATCTTGTTAGATTTTATTTTAATAAAACGAGTATTATATTTTTCATTGTATTTTCTGTGCACCGATAAGACAATCGACTGACTTTAGTAAGGCATCTGTTTTATAACCTATAATTTAAGCGCCTCATTTCAAGATATGTTTTTGTTGAATCTCCTAAACATTCCAGGTTATAGCCCCTTGTCACTGGCAAATAGTATTATTTTTCTTTCTAACCACCTATACATATTCTATTTATCTCTTTTATTATGATTTGCTGCAACTAGTTATTTAAAATAGTGCTATTAAAAAGATGATGTCCTTGCTTATTTAATTTGCGGTAAACTATTTCTATTTCTCCGTAATATGGGTAGCTGCTATTACTAGAAACTCCATCAGCCTCCTTTCATGCCATCAAACCTATAATAAAATCTATTTTTGACAAAGGTGGCAAAGTAATTCAATGGTGAAGATAGTCTTTCAATAAATGCTTCTGGAATAACTGTATTTTTGTATGGGAGAAAAAAGATAAACCTTGACCTTTTCTTCACGCCATAATCAAAAATTAAATCAAAATGAATCATATATACAAACCTAAGAGCTAACTAAAAAATTTTCAGTAGAAAGCACAAAAAAAATCACTGTGAATTTGGGGTAAGGCAGTAATTTCTCAGATAGTACACAAAAAACATGAGCCATTAATAAAAACAAATTCAACTTTACCAAAATGTAAAACTTTTGCTCATCAAAAGATGCCATTAAGAAAACAAAAAGCAAACCAAAGATTAGAAAAAATAATTGCAAAACACCTAACAAAGGTCTTGTATACAGATTTAGTGCTTATAACTCATTAAGACTAACCAGTTTGTTTTAAAATATGCAAGATATGAATATTTCACAAAAGAAAACAGATGGATGGTCAACCAGCACTTAAAAAGATGGTCAACATCATCGGTCATTAGAAACATGCAAATTAAAACCACAATGAGATACCACTACAGATTCACTAGAATGGCTAAGAATAAAAAGAACAGAGACATGCATGGTGATCTGTACCTATAGTCCCAGCTATTTGGGAGCCTCAGGGTCACTTAAGGCCAGGAATTCGAGGCTGTAGTGTGCTATAATCATGCCAATGAATAGCCATAGCACTCCAAATTGTGCAACATAGTGAGATCCTATCTCTAAAAAAATAAAATAAAATAAAATATAACAAATAACAAAAAGTCCCATAATACAAAATATTAGGAAGTAAAGCAAATATAACCCTCCTACTTTTGTAGTGGGAATGCAAAATAGTGCAGCAACCACTTTGGGAAACAGCTTGATAATTTCTTATAAAGTTAAACATCCTCACCACATGACTCTGCAATCTCAATGCTATATATCTAACTCTCCAAGAAAAATGAAATATATAAAATTACATACACAAATTGTTAAAGCAGTATTACTCACAATAGTAAAAAAAAAAAAAAAAAAAAAAAAAAAAAAGTTAAATATTGAAATAACCCAAATAGCAAAAAACCTAGTGAACAGATAAACTGTGTTATATCCACACAATGGAATATTTCTCAGTAATTTAAAAGGAACTAACCACTGATATATTTAACAACATGCATGAACCTCAGTAGCATTATTATGATATGTTTTAAAAGGCAGACACAAAATACTATATAATGTATAATTCTTTGTATATGACATTCTAGAAAAAACAAAACTATACTATGAAAAGCAGATCAGTGGTTGTCTAGGGACAAGAATAGGGGCAAGGACTGACTACAAAGGGGCACAAGGTAATTTCCTAAGAGCAAAAGAAGTGTGGATTGTGGTGGAGGATGTGTGACTGTATATAGTTACCAAATTCAAACTACACTTGAATGAGTAAATTTTACTATATGTAAGTGATAACTCAACAAAACTATAAAAATGAAATATTTTTAAATTTCTTTCTGAAAATCGACTTTACAAAATCCAATTTAATTTAATGAGCCCCAGTGTATAGTAAGAATTTAACCTTACGCAGAAAGAGATCTAGACTTTGCCCTTCACTTCCGGGAGTTAATTTCTAAGCCTTATCGGAGTGTCTTTGTTTACTTGGTGCTCTTGGGTCACAGAAGTCTAACAATGTGTTTTAGGGTCAGGGTAGACCATTCCACGTAGTATTTAGGGTGGGCGTCGACCACCCTAGAAAGACCAACAATGTTGTTTAGATTAGGAGTTTGGGATCACATGGTATCAAATTGACCAGAGGAGCTGGAGATAGGTGGTTATTTGCCAGGAAATAGGTGGTTTTATGGACCCCTGATCTTGAAATTGGGGTCAGATGTAAGGGTGGTTGTGTGTGGACTGTGTGCCTTCTAACTTCTTAGGTGCCCTCAACTCTTACACCCAGGTAAACACAAGTGGGTGGCAAACCAATCACCATCAAACTCATAGTTGAAGCAGTTAATAATTACCTGAAGTATATTACAAAGGTCATTGTCTATCAGCTCATGAACAATGACTAAAGCTTATAAAAATCTTTACAGGTGTCAGGTAACCTAGAATCAACTCAAGCAGTGAGACTTCGGATTGAGCATTTGTATCAGCTGTTTAACTTAGACATGGCAAATATATACACCTAGTCAAACAACAGGGAGAAAAACCAATCATCCTCTCCTTGCCGCCTAGCTGCATACATGTCACCTAGTTCTGTTAAACAGTTTTTCACTTCCCTGTTTAGAATTGGCAAAACATTTTGACTTTCAACTCCTGTGTTTTCTAAGGTATGTAGCTGGATCTCCTCTTCCAAATTGCTAGCAGTATTTTCCACAGCAAGTATTATCCTAAAGGCAGAATTACACGAGCAATACAGATGTTACCTTTGTAAAGAGTTTAAAAATTTAGGCTAAAGAGTAGTGTGGTGACAAAATATGACAAAAAATCTCCATCAATTTACCTTCTGAAAATTTAGTTAGCGTCTTTATGACTTCTAATATTTTCCAGGAGAGAGAATGAAAGTTTAGAAAAAAACTGTATAGGCCAGGTGTAGTGGCTCAAGCCTACAATCCCAGCACTTTGGGAGGCTGAGGTGGGGGGAACATTGAGGTCAGAAGTTCAAGACCAGCCTGGCCAACATGGTGAAACTCCACCTCTACTAAAAATACAAAAATTAGCTGGGTGTGGTGGCGGTTGCTTGTGATCCCAGCTACTTGGGAGGCCAAGGCAGGAGAATCTATTGAACTCAGGAGGCGGAGGTTGCAGTGAGCTGAGATCTTGCCATTGCACTCCAGCCTGGGTGACAGAGCAAGACTCCATCTCAAAAAACAAACAAACAAAAAAAACTGTATAAATAATACAATAAGTTTTCATTTAGAACATCACAGATGTTACTAATTCCAAATGCTTGTAAATTTGGGGGGAAATAAGTTCTCAAATACAAGTTTATGTGAGGTATCTATCTAGGCTGCTCTTTTTCACTTTATGCTAAAGTAGGAGTGATAGTAGGTTAGAGTTAGAATCAGAGAGTATTGACAGGAGACAGAGAGAGGAGTGCTTTCCCTCAAAGCAAAGCCAAATTCATCAAAGGCTTAGAGCATATCCATTTGTTTAAATGTATCCCTAAGTGTGGGAAGAAGCAGGTGATCTACTGGGCTGCTCTGAGGAATACCTTGACAACAGGTAAGGAGAACACTCTGTAAAACTTAAGAATTAGTCCAATGGACACATGTATACCTCTCTTCTTCTGAGCTTCTACAACTCCACAAGATAGCGTCAGGAGTACAAGATAGAGTCAGGAGCACCTTCCTGTGTGTGCCAGTCTTCTCTGGGCTTTAGGATGGCCAACAAGAATTCCAACCTGTAGACTCAGCCACACTATTCCTCAGACGGTGAGAACCAAGCTTGGTATTCTAATCAGAGTTCCATCTTCACCAGAAGATGGGCTCTTGGAGCCACCTCTCAGTCCCCAAACCCTCATAACCATCTATTCACCTCTTCATCCAATCACCATTATGTGTACCATCCTTCCACAGCCGACTTTACTTGACTTTACCCTGATAAAATGCAAGCCCTGCCTTGAACCCCCAAAATATGACAAAAAATAGTTTCAAAGACATCTCCATAAACTTACCTTCTGAAAATTTAGTTAGCATCTTTATACCTAAATGGGGCTCCAAAACTCTGCCTAAAATTACCCTGTTCCTGAACCCCTGTCACTGGCTGAGAGTCTTCAACTGACATGTACAACCTGCAAACAAGATGCTGCCCTGAAGGGGAGGTCAGAGAGATTCACAACTGAGAATCTGACCCAATTTTGCTGGAGGAAGGGAGTCATGAGCCATAGAATATATACTGTAGAATATATGTTATCTCTAGAAGCTGAAAATGACTCTCAGTTTATAGCCAGCAAGGAGATAGGAACTCAGTCCTACAGCCATGTGAAACTGAATTATGTCAACAGCCTGAATGAGCTTGGAAGAGGATTCATTCCTTAGAGCCTCAAGAAAAAAATCACAGCCCTGACAACACTTTGATTTCAGCCTTCAAAACCTACAGCAGAGAACCAGCTAAGCCACGCTGTGCAGACTTCTGATTTACAGAACTTCGTTGTTTAAAGCAACGAATTTGCCTCAGTTTCTGATTTACAGAACTTCGTCGTTTAAAGCTGCTTACTTTATGGTAATTTGCTACAGCAACACTAGGAAACTAATGCAATGGTGGTTCCAGTACTATCATCAAATTGCCTTATTTTCCTCTCCCCACCAGCCTGCTGTTAGGAACTCAGGAAAGTGGAGTCACTCAGCTTTCAATAGACAACACTTTTACATGACGTTCCATCACTGAACTGTCATAATTTCTCTATGTATTTTGTCTTCCCCAGTAGAATGCAAGGTCTTCAAGGACAGGGACTACAAATGTCTTTTCATCCTTTTTTTTTTTCATTACCCAAGTAATATATATTGATTTTAGGAAACTTAGGAAAAAAGAGGTAAGTATAAAATTAAAACCATCCACAATTCAACAGCTAATCACACTGTTAACATTTTCATGTCATTCTATGCTTTTCTATGTACATGTAAATTTTTACATTTATAAATAAAATCATGCTGTACGTACTGGTTTGCAATTTATTTTTCTCTTAATAATGTTACGCATACATTGCATGCTATGGACATACTTCTACAGCATCATTTTTACTGACTCCACAGTGTCTCGGACCCGGCCAGGACCTCCCATTGTAACCTCTCTCATGGCCTTCCCATTATAACCTCTCTCATACCCTTACACTGCTCTCTTCAAAACCATCTATAGCTATAATAATTTGTGATTGTATGATGATTTTATTGATGTCTCCACAAAACTGTAATTCCCATGAGATTAAAAAAAAGTATGCTCATTTTGCTCAAGAGTATAATCTCAAACAGAGTTCACAAATGAATGAATGAATGAATTTAACCAAACCCTTTTTTCAACCACTTAGGTTGCTTGTTATTTTAGTATTCGTAATAGTGGTCTGTAGCACACAGCTGATTTTCAATAAATGTTTGCTGAGGGCTAAATAAAATAATAAACATAATTTTCAAAAATGGTGAAGGATAGTCACTCAGTAAACAGCAATATGATTTAAGTCATCACGAGGAAGAGAAGTCCTAGTCACATAATGAAAAAATGTGCAAGTACTTAGCTGATAAGAGGACCTTCCATGCAAATATTTTAGCATATTTTATCTGTATTTTTCTAGTTCTTTTTCAAACAGGAACAGGTATGCACAGTCGATAAGATTCAATAACTCTTTAAAAAGTCTTCAAAAGAGGCATGTTTTACATGCTGACTAATTAAAGAATAATATTCTCCCTAAAATAGATGGTTATGTGGCATAGTATAGGCCCAGAAAGTTTCGCAATCATTTAAAGCGTGAGCACAGTCTTCATATTGGTACAATCCCCTAAATAATACTCTGCATAAGTTAATATGTGATCATGGGGTAGACTGAACCAGAGACACTAAAGATACAGGACTCCGACTTTAAAGAAGGTGATCAGTGGCCACTAAAGTCCTATTCTGTGTATGTGTAGATATTATAAAAATGGAATTTCCTTAAAATAAGACCACTGTTTATTAAACAATCAATTATCTTACTTAAAAAAACCCTACTATCAATTTGAAGCTAAGTATTTTTCAGTAAATATTGAAAACATACAAATGGTAAAAACAAAACAAAACAAAAATGCAGTTCATCATCACAATTCATATCCTTTGACAGAGAAAGAAAGAGACAAAATTGCCTTCAAATTCCTCAAAGCCTTCCTAGATTGTATAAGGGCTTTGGTTCCTTTCAAAGTTTTTTTAATGTGAATTGGGACTCATCAAGTTCCCCTAAAAATTTCTTTCATCTTTAAATGTTGGGAGGGAGAAACTCCCAAAGCAAAAAAGGTGGGAAACTGGAATTACCATACAGCTCACCAGATCTATTTTAGTGTATGATGCAAAGAGCACCGACTGGTCTATCTCCATCAAGTCACTCATGTTTCCTAGACTCAGTTTCTTCACCTGTAATATGATCTCAAGGATCGTTTTAGCACAAACATTTTAAGCTTTGAGTACCTTGCCAATGAGAACAATTAAGAGAAAGAAGTAAAACTCACACTCTGATTCCGTTTTTACTAGGTACTCTGGTAAAGATTATGCAGGAAATTGAAAAGAGCTCAAATAAAATGCACCCCCTATAGATTTTATTCATACATAGATGCTGTCATCCTCCACAGACCTCTACTTCTTTACATCCTGTTAATACAGATTATCTGAAATTGGAGAGGCATTTTAGGGCAATGGAGACTTTATCAGTGATTGGGACTTTAAATGGTTTCCTTGGAAAAAAAGACAAAAAGATAAAAAAGAAAATTAGATTTGTGCAAAAATATATCTTTAAACCCTCTATGGAAGAATTGATACTGATGTGTGAGATACACTGGGAAAACTTCTTGGAGTAACAAAGAAAGCAGACACTAAGCTCTGTGTTAGGACTGTTTGAAGAATGAGGGAAAAGTTCTAATAATGATATAATACTTATGTCAAAAAGATTAAGAGCAGTTCCTTACTTACTGTCACCCAGTTTTACAATGATGACCTATGCTTACTAAGAGCTACCACCACTTTGCCTTATCTTCTCCCATCTCAGGCACCCAGCACATGGGACCATCTTTGATAGAAGCACAACACCCCTGCCCTCACCCCAATCTTCTCCCCAGAGGCAAACAAAGCTAGACCTTTTGTCCCTGCTCAGTCCACACACTCACTAATTCAGGCATCTTCCAACTAAATGGGACCGTTTCTGCTCTGTCCAAATTGATATGGAAGATAGCGAGCTTCCTCTCTGGCAATAATAACAATAATAGTAATAAGGCTGGGCGCAGTGGCGCACGCCTGTAATCCTAGCACTTTGGGAGGCCGAAGTGGGCAGATTGCTTGAGCTCAGGAGTTCGAGACCAGCCTGGGCAACATGGCGAAACCCAGTTTCTACTAAAAATACAAAAAAAATTAGCCAGGCATGGTGGTGCATGCCTGTGGTCCCAGCTAACTCAGGAGGCTGAGGCAGGAGAATCGCTTGAACCCAGGAGGCGGAGGTTGCAGTGAACCAAGATCACGCCATTGCACTCCAGCCTGGGTGACAGAGAAAGACTCTGCCTCCGATAATAATAATAATAATAATAATAATAATGATAATTTTTTATCTAAAATTGACATATATACTCTAAGGCTACTTATATATTATAGACCTAAAGATTGTAGACAATCTAGAATGTGGCAGAAAAAGTATGTTTTTGGAATTCCCAATCAGAGTTCAAAATATATTACTACCACCCTGATCCCCACCATCAAAAAAATGGCAGCCATCAAGGAACAAACGCCCTCAGTCCAACAGCCCTCAAGGAACTGTATGCTGCCAACAACCACAGGAGCTTAGAAGGGGAACCTCCCCTCATTGAGCCTCAGATGAAATCCCAGCCCTGACCAACAACTTAAGTGCAGCCTTATGGAAGACTCTGTGGCTGAAGACCCAGGTAAGCCACATCCAGATTTCTGACCTACAGAAAGTGATCACAAATGTGTCTTGTTTTAAGCCATTAAGTTTACAGTAATACTGTTACCTAGCAACTGCCAATTAATAGACAGATGAGAAACACACAATACAATTAGAGTGCAAACCGAAGGCAGTAGAATAACAAGTATAATATAGGAAAGTTCAGTTAAAGGAAAGCTCACTACAGATAAGGTTAGTTTTGAAACATTACATACAGAGGTTAGTTATGAGACGCGTCTTAAGTGTTTCAAGAATTCAGACTGGCAGAAGGGTAGAAGGAACAGCAAAGAGGTAAGAATGAATTGAATGTCCCAGACAATAAGAACATCACACTGAGGAACAGTGGGAGGAGACTGAATAGGTGAAACGGGTCCAGATCACAATAGTCCTGAAAGGGCAGGGCTGAGTGGGCTCTTCTTTGATGCTATAGACAACACCACCAAAGGAAAGGCTCTTGAGGAGGGAAATGACAACATAAGAGCCCTATTTTAAAGAACTTAATCTTTATCACAGTATAAAGGATGGAGCAGATTAGAGATAAGACGACCAAGAATAGATACGCTAGCACAACAGTCTTCATGAGAGGCTAACAAACATGGAGAAAAAAGGTTCACACTCATTAATAATCAAAGTCATGCAAATTAAAACTATAAAACACCATTTTCTGGCTAAAAAAATTAGTAAATAATAAAAACTAATAATACTAGCAAAGATAAAGCAATCTCAAACACTGTTGGTGGGAATATAAATGGAACGGTCTTTATGGAAAGCCATTCAGCAATATGCATTAATAATTTTAAAATACACAAATCCTCAGACTCACTAATTTACTTCTTAAAACATATTCTAAAGAAATAAATTGATTTATCCATTCAACAAGCATTTAAATGTGTGCCTACTATGCTCTAGGCAGTGAACTAGGATCTGAGACATAGCAGTGAATCCAATATATCTCATATCTTCTCTCTTGGCACTTAGAATACACATTTAACAAATAATCAAAAAATAAGTATATAATTACACATATTACAGGATACAATGAGAGTACTTTTGAATATTGGATTTAAATTATGAGAACAAAAAGACCTCTCTGGGAAGTGACATTTATGCTGAGAGCTGAAGGATGAGTAGAGTTTAGCCATGTGCAGATTGGAAGGAAGTTTTTTTTCTGATGGAAGAAACAATATTCATGAAGGCAAGAAAGAGTTATAGTTGAGATTTTTAGAGGACTCATTTGTTGACTTTTTCAACAAATATGTATAAAGGTCCTAGTAAGACCAGCTACTGTACTAGCGGCTGACAGTAAAGTACGGGAGAAAGTGATCAAGGTTAGGCTGAAGTACCAGCAGACGGAACAGGTGTAAAAATACTATATAGCTACACAAGGGCCTACAGTTCATAAGGAAGCAAAGAAGTATGAGGAAATAAGTGTAAAGGACGGAAACCAATGCATTTTCAGGAGAAAGAAGAGGATGGAATGAAGGTGACAAACACAAAGACTGCTGCTTTTCTGTCTCTTTTCAGATCGAAATATTATAGACTTATCTGAGAAAGGTAAAAAAAGAGAATGCTCATTTTTTTACAAAAACACTAATAGAAATACTTAAGTAGGTTAGCACTAAAAAGGTCATACAGTAAGAGAAGATGAAGTAGAAATCAAAAATAAATTTTAAACATGTGTACATTAATTAAGGAACAGCTACACTTGGGAAACTATTTTCCCTCTATATGAATGGCTCTTGACTATGCTAAACATTCAGGGAATAGTGACCACTTTTTCAGAATAATTAAGTATCCTCTCTTGGAAGAGGCCGAAAGGTACATAGAATAATCCAAGTATTTGCAGTCTGCTCCACTGAACAGATGAATCACCACAAGGTTAAATATGAAGAGTGGCATTTACACAAACTTTATGGTGAGAACAGGCTTGGAGTCACAGCAAGTTATGAAAGGAGCCATAAAAATGATTCCAATCCCATGTAAGCAGAAGACCTGAGGGAGAAGATCCCTTTTCTTATCTCCTCAATTATCTAAATTGTAATTTTTATATTTGATACATGTCAGCAGCATTAAAGAATTAAATAATATTTTACAGAGTAGATGCTATCTACAAAAAAATAGTACTGTGGAACTCTAATATATTTGCAACTTCTATGAGTCTAAATTTATTTCAAAATAAAAATAAAAAAATGGTAGTCTTGCTACAAGAAATAACATACAGTCTAAAATTTGCATTGGTTTCATGAAGCAATCATAAAGAAGAAGAAATGGAACAATTCTTCAAATTGCTAAGAGTCCAACTTTCACTTCTCTCAATGGATGCAGGTACATATCAAGAGAAAAACTCATCTTCTGGGCTGGATATTCTACAGCCCACCAGACATGTGACTTCGGGAAAATTACTTCAATCTTCCGAGCCTCTGTTTCACCTACTTCACAGGGTGGTATCACATGCTAGTTGACTTTGGGATGCTATACAAACACTCATTGTTGTTATTTACAAATTTGTTTATTTAAACTGCATTATCTGGCTGGGCGCGGTGGCTCATGCTTGTAATCCCAGCACTTTGGGAGGCCGAGGCGGGCAGATCACAAGGTCAGGAGATCGAGACCACGGTGAAACCCCGTTTCTACTAAAAATACAAAAAAAAATTAGCCGGGCACGGTGGCGGGCGCCTGTAGTCCCAGCTACTCGGAGAGGCTGAGGCAGGAGAATGGCGTGAACTCGGGAGGCGGAGCTTGCAGCGAGCCGAGATTGCGCCACTGCACTCCAGCCTGGGCGACAGAGCGAGACTCCCTCTCAAAAAAAAAACAAAACAAAAAACTGCATTATCTTATCTTCATTAATGGGAGGAATAATGCTGAGAAATTATTTGGATTTCTTCAGGGTTGTGACATTATCAAATTAATCTTATACTTCCCACTAGGGGCCGAGATTTAATTGACAGATTTATATAATAATAAATACAGTTATTACATACTACCTTCCTGGAAAATGCTTTATAATAGACCTATAACCTTAAAAATGATACCTGCTTAGCCTTTTCCTATAAAGTGCATTAACTGGATTAGTTAGCCTACTACCTTAAAATTAGTTTTGTTAATTCTGAAGAACAAGTTAGATACTTAAAATGCCTAATAAGGTTTCACGGGGCATAAATATATAGTCTGTACAAATATATTAGCACCATACATAAAATATGCTAGATGAAATCTATTTTCCCCACAGGTATTAAAAACAAAATGATAGCTCTTTTGAAGAAAAAGTCAATTAAGTCAGGAATTTCATGAAATCTAAAAGATGAATATTGAGAACCCAAAGCAAATTTTAAAGTCTGACAAAATGTATCTTTTACAAAGTTGGAAACTGATGTATACTTATAAATGATACAACATAAAATATTTTTTATAATGTTAATATTTCAAAATCCATTATCATCCCTCTGTCTCCCATTAAGTATAATCTTAGAGGAAAAAATGTTACAGGGTTAAAACTAGTGTACAACTTAAAGGCTAATGAAAAAAAAAAAGAGTAAAAGAATAACCTTTTCAAATCAAGCCTTTACCCATTAACATGGGTAAAGGTAGCCCATTTTAACATGGTAGCTAATTCTGTTTCCTGAAGAATGTATTTGTAGACCAAAAAGAAGAATCATTCAAGGGTTCAGTGAAAAAAAATCAAACACACCAACAGAAGTCACATAAAAATAATATTTGGTAAGATATTATCTTTAAAACAGTAAGAACAGCAGGATTTTCTCTGTGCCTCTTTCAAAGTTTCCATGTGTTCATCATTCAGCAAGTCTACTCACTTCCGCTGGGTGTGGTCCATGCCACTGTTTGGTATTGCTTCCAACTTTGTATTTTTCTGCCCACAGATATTTCCATAGCTGTCGTATCCTGACACTAGTCTTGCTGCTGCACCTGTTGCTATTGAAAAGCCACAAATAAATCCCTAGGAAAGAAACAGAAAAAAACATACAAATAAACCATTTCAATAGCCAACAGTCACTAGTTGATACGATAATGAGCTTCTTTTGTCTGCTGAAGGGAACAAAGAGCTATCTTTCCTTACTGCAAACACTATTCCACTGTTTTCCTTGGATTGCACATAAGCAGTATAAAGAAGTCCATAGGGAAACACTATTTACTACCATAACAAAACAAATCCCAAACTTTACATCATGAGGTCAACTTTGAATTTTATAATAATAATAATAGTAATAATAGCAGCTCCACTATACAGAACATCTGCTCTGTGCCAGTCCGTGTACTCTTAATAGGTGCTTGTAGTACATTATCTCTAATCCTCATGATGAAGAAACTGAGGCCTAGAGACATTAAACAAGTTATCCAAGGCCATCAAAGCTAGTAAAGATCAGAGCATAGAATCAAACCCAGCTTCCCTCATTCTTTAGTTTCATTTGGTTGTAAAGGGGTTCCATTAAGTGAACATCAGCAAAGGATGAAAGAAAAAAATTCAAAGAAAAATAGGAACGTGGGTTTTGAATCATTATCGCTTCAGTGTACCCAATACTTCTGTTTCCTTCCTGCAATAAAGCTATATACAAGTCAAAGAATTACATCGCGAAGCACTGCCATGCTCTTCATATTGAAGACTGGAGGAGAGTAAGGCACTGGCTTTGTATACTGCAAAGGTCACTTCATTTCATGGGAATATGCTTCATCACAGTACTAAAGGCAAATGGTAGATACTTCAGAAGCACATCATGCCTTGCTAAGTCAAGCATGCACTGACTAAAACAAAGCAATAAAAGCCTACGCTTGACAGCAAGCTACTAGCCAGAAGAACAGAAAGTGAATCACTACTGATAAATTGATTGTATTGGGGGGAAAGACTGAGGTTAAGAACTATTCTTTCAACCTGATCATTAAAAGGTTACGTTTTTATTATCTTTAGTAAACTGGCTAAGAAGGCAGAGACTATCATTATTTAATTAATCACAGCCAAGTATCACGAGTAGTACTTATGTAAATAGCCCTGCTAGATCCAAGGCCTACAGTGGAAAATACTATACTCATGCAATTCCTCAGAGAAAAGTATTTTCCCTTTAAATATTCTGTTTTCTAAATAAGCCATGTACGTTCATTGTGCAGGTAAGGGAGCTACAAGGAAAGAATAGAGAGCATAGCTACAGTCACTAGAAACTTCTTGAAGCTATACTTCGTAAAAAAGTAGACTGAGAGTAGGGACTAGCCCTGATTTGCTACTCACTAGCTTCAACTTTCTGTCTCAATTTACTCATCTGTAAAATTGAGATAATTGTAGCTCATTGGGCTATTGTGAGGATTAAATGATGTAATCCAGTAAAGTGGTAAAAAACCTGCCTGGCATATAGTAAGAGCTCAATAAAGTCTTAGCTATTATAGTTGTTAGCTACTATTATTAGAAATGAGAATATGCTATAAGGGAAAGATGGTGGGCTTTGGGGTCAGAAAAGCCTGTGTTATCAATGGAATACTGATGACATTTTCTTCTTGGGTGACCTTGGACAAACTTACTTAATTCTGTGCCTCAGTTTGCCATCTATAAGCTAAAGTTAAAACCACTTACCACAAAGGCTGTTGTGAGAATTACATGAAATAATACATGTTACATGTAAAGTGCATGTCTCAATACATGTTAGTCTCCTTCTGCCTCCAAGCAGCACAAACTGCTAGCAGTAGGGTTAGACATAGCTGGTCAGTACTTACTCATTCACACTCACCCTGTTGCCCCTCTCCCCTTCTCCTGACTCCTCCAAGGACACTGTAGGGCAATCAAACCCACCTCAGAACTTCAACCCAATACTAAGACATGGAAAAAAAATATTTAATCCTCTGCATACATATTTGCATATTTACATGTGTGAATCAGCATGCCATTTTAAGCATATCTTTGAATTCCAAATTAGGAAGCCCTGTGCTGAGTAAAAACTAGAAAAGGAGGTTAAGTATTAGGAGGTTTAATAGCTAACCTTTCCAACACATTTTTTTTTTTTTAAGATGGAGTCTAGCTCTGTTACCTGGGCTGGAATACAGTGGCGCGATCTCGGCTCACTGCAACCTCTGCCTTCCAGGTTCAAGTGATTCTCCTGCATCAGATTCCTGAGCAGCTGGGACGACAGGCATGCACCACCACATGCAGCTAATTTTTGTATCTTTAGTAGAGACAGGGTTTCACCATATTGGCCAAGCTGGTCTCGAACTCCTGATCTCAAGTGATCCATCTGTCTCGGCCTCCCAAAGTGCTGGGATTACATGCGTGAGCCACCGCACGTGGCCTCCAACACATGTTTTAACAAGAAGACTCAGATTAATGGTAAGGGAATGGACTTCGTATTCAGAAGACCTGGATTCAAACCCTCACTCTGCCAATTACTATCTGTGTAATTTTGATCTAATTACATACTTAGACTCTGTTCCCTCCTTATCTCTAATACAAAGTAATACCATCTATTTCACAGCCTAATGATGAGAACTAAATGAAATAATGCATATCCAATCCCTAGCTGAATGTCTGGTACATGGCAGGTGATCAATAAATGGTAGCTGTTAGTGGTGAATTTGAATGGGAAAGTCAGACTAAAGAGGTTAACAACAGTAATTGGACACTAACAAAAACCCCTTTGGTTCTCTATTTTAGAAGAAAAATTTTTAGGGGGAACAGTGAGAATGTCAGTAATTTTCTTACCGTACAAAAATATTTTCAGACCACAATTATAATCTTCTTTCACTACTAATCTAAAATAGCAAAGTTGTTACATAATTAAAAGGTTATGTTCTTCTTTTACTTTTTATAGGAATTTTCTTCTTATGTTTGATAAGTACATTGTGTTACAGATTCCTTTAAGTGGTTTCTGATTTCCTTTTCTGACTATTTTTAACAGTACTGTTGGACATGTGGGTTTTTTTCTTTATCATCATAAGCCACCTCACAACCCTCTCGGATATAGGCAGGGGTATAAATTGTAAATGTTACATATATATGCTAAAATGGGACACTGACATATTTTCACATAGGCCACTTAAACTTCTTAGCAGCTTCCAGAAGCATTAGAGACGGTAGGAAGCTGCCAGGGGTGGGGGGTGAGCAAGGAGAATAATAAGCTAATAAGATGGGAAGAAACCATGACTATTATCCTAGGGACTTCTCATATGGTACAAGCACTGACAATGGGGAACTAGGCCAAATATAATTAAAAATACAATCTCCTTAAAAAGAAAAATTCTAAAATCCAAATGTGGGAAGCAATATGGTTTCAGAAAGGAAAAAATGTGGCACATGAAATTAAAGTGGGGTGAGAGAAACTTTACAGAATACACTCAATAATTTAATGGTTCAGCAGAGAGAGAGGGAAAAGGCATTCAAAAGAAGGAAAAATCACATTAATGAAGCAAATGATAAGGGGATAAGGAAGGCTTTCATAAGCATGGAGTAGGAAGCAATCTTAGAGAGAAAGTAAGACTATTAGCAAGGAAGAAAACCATGGCTAAAATGTTCAAATGACTGAGCTATGGAAGTGCTTTCAGCACTGCTATTTTAAGAGAGAGAAGAGGAACAGACAAATTTATTCACAAATAGGAGGTGACTCAAATCAGATGAAGGCATACAGGGATGGTGGGTCAGAGGCATGACCTGGCAACTCATAAGTACCGACTGCCTAAGTGGGAGAAAGACAATTTGCTCATTAATGAACTGTGCTCATTTCCCTTCATATCACAAGGTCTAGTTGTACCTAAGTAAGGGCTTTTGCTTAGTTTTATTTGCTATTAGTAAAAAAAAAATAGGACACACTTTTATTTCACAAGCATGTTTGAATTTTACACATAGAGCTTTTACTAAGTAACTGAGCAAAGCAGAAGAGCTAAATTTAGTTTTGAAAAAAATGGTCAACAAAAACATGTATAGAGTGGGTGGGAGATGGTGTATGAATATGGCAAAATGTTTCAAAATAAAAAGATAGGGAAAAAAGGAGTTCTGCTTAAAGCCCTCTCCTCTGGAATTAATGAAAACATATATTGACTCTCTTTTTCTCAGATACCACCTCCTTCACTTCACCTCTATAAAGCCCGTATCTCATCAGTGCTTGGGCTTGAGCTCATAATAACTGATTTGTAAAATCTTGGAACATTTGCCTTCTGTTTCTCCTCTTTTGAGAGCCTTAAGATACGGAGGGCTATTAGGACCCAGCAGATAGGGCAGGATTAGTATCCTGCCCTAGAAAAGGCCTGATGCAGAGTGAATATTTATGTAAACAAATTAAACAAAATTAATTATAAACTTGTATCAATCTGTCAGATTTCCAGACTTTTAAAAAAATGTAATAGGATGCCTCTCTGTAAGAATGAGGAAAGAAGAAGGAAAAAAAAAACAATGAGGCCAGGAGCAGTGGTTCATGCCTGTTAATTCCAGCACTTTGGGAGGCTGAGGTGGGAGAAATACTTGAGGCCAGGAGTTCGAGACCAGCTTGGGCAACATAGTGAGACCCTGTCTCTACAAAAATAAAAATATTAGCCAGGCGTGGTGGTACATGCCTGTAGTACCAGCTACTCAGGAGGCTGAGGCAGGAGGATTGCTTGAACCCAGGAGTTCAAGACTGCAGTGAGCCATGATCATGCTACTGTACTCCAGCCTGGGCAATAGAGTGAGACCTTGACTTTGGGAAAAAAAAAAAAGAATGATAGAAAGTCTAGGGAATAACTACTCAATAAGCATTTATTGAGCATATACAAATGCAAGGTTTACCCTAAAAGAACTGAAATGTTCTCAAGAGGGAAGAAAATAAAGGGTATGAGGGAGTGAAATCATAGGCTCAATTTCATGGGCAGCTAGAACAATGAAAAGAACACAGACAAAGAAGACTGAAAACTGACCCTCACTTTGCCATGAACACTCCTTACCATCATGAGCAAGTAACTTTTTATTCCCTGAGCCTCAGTTTCCTTATCATCACAAGGATAGAATTAGATGGATCTCTAAAGCCCTTCCTCTTCAAAACTATTATGATTCTAAGGGAAAGCAGACACAGAGTACAATTTTTAAGAGTATACTTGCAGGGAGTTCACACCCGTTTGGTTTACTACAGTGACTGAGAATAAATAAAGAAAAAGCAGCTTAAAAACAAATGAATTTAACTGAACTACATACTTAAAAATGGTTAAAATGGTAAATATTATGTTAGGTACATTAATAGGTAATTATCACAATATTAAAGAAAGGAAACAGACTTAATAGAAAGTGGAAAGTCGTTTGGATCAGGTAACCTTATGGTAATTTTTGGCATGTTATTGTTCTTATTTCAGTGATCCCAGCAAAGAACAGCCCATCAAACAGGTGACTAAATACTGCAGTGAATCTCTCACTCTGTTCTGCATGCTCAACAATAGTTAATGAGGTAGAAACATCATGCCCTGGGAAGTAAACCAATGCTATAAAATAGAAAAGGTCCTTCCTTGAAAGCAGTCTGAAGGGACAAACTATAAGATGATGTCCCCTAAATCCAACTCTAGTCCAGATCATTCTCCAAGATTCCAACTTTGCATTTCCAACTGCTTCTCCTTACTCACAAATTCTACATGTCCACAACTCATTTTCTCATTCCACACTTCCCTTTCCTCCATATACTCTATCTCCACTGGTGGCACCACTTATCTACTAGATGGCACACACAAGATACGAAGTGGAAGACTGCAGTCTCCTTTCTCCATGCTTCTGCCCCTCACCCTAGCTTCCTAACACCACACTAGAGGAAGAGGTGATGCCAAGCGATTTGGTCAGAGCCTGAGATACTGATGAGACCACGTTTCACTGGCAAGCAAGGTTACTGTGTCCTACAGGTACATGTTCTGAACAACTTTTTCTGTTGTCCTCAATTCCAGGCAAGAGTGGGGTCTACCCCTTGAGGTCTCCCCTTCTCCCTCTTCTCTTCTGGGTTCAGTGCTGCCACTACGTAATCTTAGACAGTTATTGAGCTTATCTCTATGCCTCTGTTTCCTTCTCTGCAAAATGGGAATGTGACAACAACAGTGTATATGTCCTTGAGCAGGTGTGGGAATTAAATGAGTTTCTATATGTCAAGTGCTAAGAACAGTGTCTAGCTCATAGTAAGCAGCAATAACTACTAGGGTAAGTAAGTTCTAGGGGGTCTCTGTATCTTCTATTTTCCATGGTAAGCACTCTTGTTAGGGCCATCCAGCCTCCTCCCTTCTTGCCTTTTTGTGGTAAGCTGATCTGGGCAGAGTTCATCCAGGTAGATCTCCATTCTCTCTTCTTCTCCTTTTCTGACAAATACCTCTCCTTGACACAGAATGAAGTCAGACCATCCTAGATGGGAAGGAACTTTAGCCTTTTGGGCCCAAGCTTCATTCCACAAGTTATTTTTACCAGGGAGTACCTTACTGGGCGTACTCAGGTATCTACTAATAAAGTGGTGCTTTATTTATCCATCCCACTCTTGTTTCCTGATGTGTACAGAAAACGTGGTTGAGAACCCAGGAGGAGCTGGGGTGGGATTTGAGCTGAGAAACCTATCCTGAACCCCTAACACAAGAACTTTAGTCATCCTTTATCTGCCTCTCACTTGTCTGCAACACTGACAACACCATTGATAAATGTTATGGATCCTAATTCTTCAATCTCTCTCTTCCTCTCCTTTAGCACTACTTTATTTCAGGTTTTTCACCTCTTATCTGGACCATTACATCAGCCTCCAGAGTGATCTGCCTGAAACCTCTTTCCACCTTCCAAGCCATCTTTAACATTAGCTGCCAGCGCCATCTTTCTAAACCCACTCATATCACTTCTTGCTCAATACTTTTCAGTGGTCTATCTGTGCCTATAATAGAGGGTCTCAACTTTGGCTGAACATCAGGTTTGCAGAGATTATATGCAAATCACTGAGGTAGGGCTGAGGAATGAGGTTTTTTTTTTTTGTTTTTTTTTGTTTTTTTCAGAAAAGATCCCAGCTAATTCTAGGCTGGGCACAGTGGCTCACACCTGTAATTCCAGCACTTTGGGAGGCCGAGGCATGCAGATCACTTGAGATTAGGAGTTCGAGACCACCTGGCCAACAGGGTGAAACTCCATCTCTACTGAAAATGCAAAAATTAACCAAGAGTGGTGCTGGGTGCCTGTAATCTCAACTACTCAGGAGGCCCAGGCAGGAAAATCGCTTGAACCTGGGAGGCAGAGGTTGCAGTGAGCCAAGATCGCAACCTGCACTCTAGCCTGAATGACAGAGCAAGACTCTATCTCAAAAAAAAAAAAAAAGAAAAAAAGAAGAGATCCGAGCTAATTCCAATGTACAGCTAGGGCTAAAAACCCCTTGTTTACTACCTTAATGAAATATACAAATTTATATTTGTACATTTATACAAATGTGCAATGTTACAAGTAATTTTTTGGAGCAGAGTTAAGTATATGCCCAGTAATTCCAAAACAGTGATGAAAGTTCAAATGTAGAAGATAGCACTTAAGAAGGCTGATAGCAACTTGCCTCGAAAAACGCTCCAAGTTCTAGATAACTCAAGCATTAGAAAAACCTTGAAACTAAGGGAAGAAATAAAAGAGAAGTACAAATATTGATGAAGAGATGAACATGTATAAGATTTAATGGTAGAGATGAGTGAAAGATGACAAGATCTTAGAATATTTAAGAACTAGACCATAAGTATCAAAAAATGAGCAAAAAACTGCAAATAAAGTCAGAGAATAAAGGTATGGTTTGAGTGTCAGGCTGCAAGATTACTAAGAGGCAATAATCTGTAAGAGAAGCAGACAGCTGGGCCACTCAATTAAAAGGACATAGCCAGAAAGTTCCAGTTCCTATTCTATCTTCGCCACTTATTTTCAACAGTATATTCTTAGACAAGCTAATATTTAACCTTGCTATACTTTGTCTATAAGCAGGGGATAAAACCTATTTCATTGAAAAAACTTAAAAAGGTACATACCGATCTATATATATATACACACACACATACTAAAGTGTTGAGCATAGATTAATGCCCAACAAATGTTTGTTAAATGTTTATTTTAAAAGTACTATAGAATGAAATCCAAAGAGGGAGAAATCTTCTAAAAATCGTTTAAAACAAATACTCAGAAACCAAAAAATGCTGAATCTCAGTTGTGCCAGGGAATAGAACTTTGAGATTTCTTATTTCCACTTGGCAAAATACGGTGTTAGCTCAATTCCATGAAGGTAATCCATTAAAAGAATCATTCGAAAACAAATAATACTATGCCAACATTTAAAAGTACACACAGTGGGTCTTAATTACAATCATACTGAAATCAACATTATATTAATTACCATTGCATTAAAATGTTTCAGTAAACAAATAACTCCTTAGTCTCAAGTCACTCCCAAATCAGCCTATTAACATTAATGACTGCACTTTCCTGACCTATTTTAGCACAGAAAATCCAAAGCACCTCGGGTGGCATGGTATATGTTTTTGTAAACAATTTTGAAAGGTCAGCTGCTATTTGTCCCAGGGTTACATTCAGGGAGTGGGGAAAGGCTGTGGACTAATTCTGTTACCAAAGAATCTTTCTATGGCAGGGTGCGGTGGCTCACGCCTGTAATCCCAGCACTTTGGGAGGCCGAGATGGGTGAATCACCTGAGGTTGGCAGTTTGAGATCAGCCTGGCCAACATAGTGAAATCCCATCTAAAAATTCAAAATTAGCTGGGCGTGGTGGTACATGCCTGTAATCCCAGCTACTTCGGAGGCTGAGTCAGGAGAATCACTTGAACCTGGAAGGTGGAGGTTGCAGTGAGCCGAGATCGCACCATGCACTGCAGCCTGGGCAACAAGAGCGAAATTCCGTCTCAAAAAAAAAAAAAAGAAATTTTTTTTCTCCACACGCTACATAAACATTCATGCATGTTATATTTCAGCTGCCATTCCATTAAACTAAGTAAACTTTTGAGCAGTATCTTATAACTCATTCAGTTAGGAGACGGGTATTTTGACCTTTCCTAAATATCCTAAATTTGGTGAAACTGTGCTTTTATCTTTAAAATAAACACTCCTTATTTTACTGGATTTATCATATCTCATTAAAATGTACTGCTTTATTTTCCTTTTCTCAGAGGCAGAACTGGTACCTACAATTGTGCCTATTAGCCAAGATTACAGTTGTTCTGTGATTCACAAATGGCGCTGGCCTGGTGGGCAGTCAGAGGAGACAAAGAGCAAGATTTTCCTAAAGAAATTCTATAAAAGGTATAGTAAGAAGGGGGTTAAAAATACACATGAGTAAGAACAAGGCTGCCTGAGGTAGTGTAATTGCATTTTGAATTGTAGAAGACTAAGAAAGAGACAGCAATAATGTATCTGCAGAGTCCCCTTGAGGAAGAGGAAATGGGGTGTTAGAAAACAGCATTGACCTGGAAGTGAACAGACCTGGACTCTGTTCTCAGCTCTGTCATGAACTAGCAGTGTGGCCTTGGGATAGTAATTTCCATCTCTGAGTTTGATGTTTTAATCTGTAAAATAAGGGCGATGGACTAGATGAGGATTTCCATGTCCTTTCTGCTTCTAAATATCAGACTGCTTTAAAAATAGCAGTTTTCTATCTTTTTTCCAGCCTAGCACACTGGCAGGGACTCTAATGCCACTGAAGTCTGTGTCAGAAACTCTTGTAGGGCAGAGTGGGTATGCAATTGAATGTGCACATCCTTAATACCTTGTACCAGCAACTCTGCTCCTCCATTCTCTGTACCCACTGGAAAATCACCAGGTCCCTTGATCTCTAATCGAAAGATGCCACTCATTACAGTAGACACAGCAGGCAGCAGGGGCCATTGGAAAACCACCAGGTCCCTTCATCTCCAATCGAAAGATGCCACTCATTACAGTAGACACACAAGGCAGCAGGGGCCTAGCATGGGCAGAAGGAGGAAGGAGCAATAAGCAACCAGCCTCCCATCTAGGAAGAACTGTGGAACACCAAGTCCCTGAGAGGAAATGACTGCCCTAAAGATAACCAACAAGTTGGTGTGACTGGGTTGGGTGAATATGCAGGGCTCGTGACTCATGGTCACTGTTTTGCTCACCACCCCATCAAGATCAACATTCAGAGACTTACAACAAATGATTTGCTTTCTGAAATGGTCTACTGAATGGCATATAAGTCCCAGCTGCTCCTTAATTTGAGCTCAGTTTTCATGTAGAAAAACAAATCAAGAGTGACACAAAATACCACTGAATTGTATTGAGGACTGGTATATTCCACAACTGCCCTCATTAAACCAACTCCTCGGCATTCCCTTGGATCATGAGTCCAGTTTGGACCATCTGTGAGAGTTTCCTTACCATCCCAATGCAGAAGAGGATAAAGAGCAGCAGCCATGGTATGTCTGTGCAGCTACGGTCCTCCAGCGGCTTCCATTCTCGTTTGGAGCTCTAATTGGAAATACAAAATAAGAGAGTGTGAAATGTTAAGTTTAGTTAAAGTTAGAAGGGCACAAATACACCAGCTATAGCTAGAGCCCTTCTTTGCCAAACAAGTTTCTACTGAACCTTTAAGAAACAACTCAAATATTTGTCACCTTTTCTGTGACGTTTATGCTAACCCCCACAGCTAAAAACTCCACTGGCCCTACTCCCACCCCTCTTCCTGGCCAGGGCTGGTACTGAGTTCATCGCTTTTTTAGTCCCTATATTAGAGTTTTTTAGCAGGCTAAATTGTCATTCTTATTTGTTATGCTGTGTCCCAGCAGACTATGAGTTTCATAAGGGAAGAGACCAGGCTTATTTCTCAGCATCTAACATGATGCCTGAGGGTTCATAATATGTACTCAGTGAGGGCTTTTTAAAAATGAATAAATAAATGAATACACTCTTCCAACTTCAGTCTTAATGCTAGCTTTTTCTTTGTGTGTCCAGATGCTAAACTTGAAAAAAAAAAGTTAGAATGTGCTGTTTATATATATGTTCTCTTGCAGAAAAGATGCCCACCAAAATGGATTCCTATTCAGGCCGGGCCCAGTGGCTCACATCTGTAATCCCAGCACTTTGCGGGGCTGAGGCAGGCAGATCACCTGAGGTCAGGAGTTTGATACTGGCCTGGCCAACATGGCAGAACCCCGTCTGTACTAAAAATACCAACATTAGCCGGACATGGCTGTGGTCTGTAATTCCAGCTACTCGGGAGGCTGAGGCAGGAGAACCGCTTGAATTCAAGAGGCGGAGGTTGCAGTGAGCGGAGATCGTGCCACTGCACTCCAGCCTGGGCAACAAGAGCAAAACTCCATCTCGGAAAAACAAAAAACAAAAAACAAACAAACAAAAAAAACGGGATTCCTATTCAGGGGTAGATTTTTCTAAGTCAAAAAAAAATTCAGTTTCTATAGACAGATCTGTGCAACTCCTAAACAATCCATGCATTTTCATTTTGTTCCTAGAAAATGTTAGTTTCTAGATCAAACACAGAGAATCCTGAACTACAGAACTAGCGGCATTCTAAAAGTTAACTTGCAAAGTATTGACTGGAATTCCAACTGCATTTTTTTTTTCTTATTTCAATAGTCTTAAGATCTCGGGTCAGCTCACAAATCCCTTTTAATGGAAATCTAACTGAAATAACCCCCCTGAGCTTTCTAATGAACAAAAATCCCTGAGTCTCACACCTTCTCCTGGAAAAAGTAAGCAGCGAAGGGAGAAAGAAGGTATCCTTGGGAAACCTATGGGAAAGGTTCCTCTGAGAAGGTTCAGGCCTCCAGTGGCTTCCGTGACAAGATCCAGGAAGCTATTTGGAAAAGGCTTGTCAGGAGGAAAGGGCATCAGCAGGAGGGGGCTGGAGATAAGGGAGCCGTCTAGTACAATTAGTATATAGAGAGTACAACCAGGCTTAGTTCTCTCTCCCTCTAAAACCATAGTGTTGAACTACGTATCCTTTGATAACCTGATGAAAACTACAGATTATTTTCTTAATATGTAAGCATAGGCCAGGCATGGTGGCTCATGCCTGTAATCCCAGCACTTTGGGAGGCCGAGGCGGGTGGATCACCTGAGGTCGGGAGTTCGAGACCAGTCTGACCAACATGGAGAAACCCCGTCTCTACTAAAAATACAAAGTTAAACGGGTGTGGTGGTGCATGCCTGTAATCCCATCTACTTGGGAGGCTGAGGCAGGAGAATTGCTTGAACCCGGGAGGCGGAGGTTGTGGTGAGCCAAAATCATGCCATTGCACTCCAGCCTGCACAACAAGAGCACAACTGCATCTCAAAAACAAACAAACAAAAAAAGTAAGCATATATTCACATAATTTTCATAAGAATTTAGGGAATTCAAACCCCAGATTAAAAAACACAACTTTAAAATATCTGCCTATCAACAATGAGGGCAGAGAATTGGAGATAAAACAATTTCTTCCTAACCCCTAAAGTGTTAAACAAATGCTTTATTATTGCCTTACACTGTACAATTGTTATGAACAGAACAAAACAAAAAACACAACCAGTTAGCTTGTTCCCAAACACCCACACAGAAAACAAAAGAGCACTAGTTAGTCACGGAAAAAAACCTTACCCTAAGACTCTAACTAGCATTAAAAACCAAGAATGAGTAGGCAGTTTTTTTTCCAGAGGAATGCAGTACTGTGGCATAATAGATGAAGGACTGGTTCTCTCCCTGGCTGTGTCATTAGTTAGCTACATGACTTTAGATAAATTGCTTCATATCTCTGGGTGGCAGAAAGGAGTTAGTCTGGATCTCTTAGGTTCCTTCCAACTCTAAAATCTATGATCAAGAATGCACTTTTGTGGAAACTTTGTTATGACTAGGAAAAACTGCAAAATAATTTGACATAATTCTCTGTATTAGTCATATAAGAATGCCTGTATTGTGGTCTGTATTTTGGAAGACAGTTGTTCACAGTGTGAATAAAGAATGTTTCTTTGTATTAAATAATTTCAGTCTTGAATAATACCCATTACAGTAAAACTGCTTCCAAACAGAGAATTTGGACACATCTTTGATATTCATTGTATTTACTCCATGGTAATTTATAAAGCAAAAGCTACTTTGAAATGCTGTATTTGTTTATCTTAACAAACAGCATGTATGGGGAGGGAAGAAAGGGAGAAGCCTCAGGTTGGTTGTGTAGTTTCTTTATCCCCAACTATTTTCTTAGTATTTTTACCTTAGACCAACATTCAGTTCATTAATGCCTAAATTTTCATCTATAACATACAGAGATAGTTCATTTTTGACCAGAAAAATACAAAGATTCAACATCTCAACAAGTCCATTCAACTTGCTGTGGGTCACTTCTGTGCCAAATACACAGAAATTCTTTCACTGGAAATGAGAAGTGGAGACAGGGTAGGAGTTACATATAAAAAATATTGACATATAAAAAATATGTATATATTACATATAAAAAATATTGTGGAAGAACAAAAGTGATCACCCTCACTTGGACAAAGGAACACTTAGCAGAGGAGGGGTGGCTTACTTCACAGGACTGTTTTGAGAAGTAAATGTCAGCACCTGTCACACAGCATGCACTCAATTCTTGGTTATTATTATTATTCATCAATACTTTTCAGTTAACCCTCTCTCTGTTACTAAAATATCCTTTTACCAAGTGGACCTTCCCATTAAAAAGGATATAAAGAATATTAAACTCTTTTTCCCTTATACTTACTAAAATTTTGACTTAATGGTGGCATATTTCATTTTAGCTGCCATTGTTAATGCCATCAGTTATTGATTACTATTAATCAGACATTAGACTCAAAGCTTTACAAACATTATGTCTTCTACATTCAAAACAGCTCATGTAAGTATTGTCTCTATTTCACAGATGAGGAAACTCAGGCTCAGAAGTTAAATAATCAGCCTAAGGTTTCACATCTGCACAATCAGTCTTTGCCCCTCCCCCAAGTCTGTGACTCCAAAGCCTATTCCAGTAAGACTATTTTTTATTTGCACTAGTTAGTAAAAAACAATAACCTCAATTAGTTTCTCCTCACATTGAAAAATTTGGGAGCCAACTCAATAATTTTAAATCCTGTTGGTACAGGGAAAGCAAGTGAGATGTGTTATGAGCCATGAAGTTTCTCAAGTGAGTCAGAAAACCCAAGAGCTGAAAATTTTTAATAATTCTTTAACAGATTTAACCAAGTGGCAACAGGATTTAATGCTGTTTCTTCCAATTAAAATTCTATATAGACCTAGCAAAAGTAAACTGTTTTGCAACAGCACTTTTTAAATGTGATTTTACCCCTTTCTCAGATTCTACATGAGATTAATACCAGGCTTTCAGTAAATGTTAGGTCTCTCCCCTTCGCAGGATCTTGCAGTTTAGGAACTAAATAGTACCAAAGTAATCATATAATCGAAGCCTTTAGTGAGAGTGATTGAAACCCAGAGAAGGGAAGGGGCTTGCCCAAGGGCATACATTTATATTATCTATGACCGCATTTGATTCCTAAAACAATTCTGTTAATTACTATATATATATATACTCCTGACTTTTCTATTTTATAGAATAGGAAAACAAAAATCAAAGAAAACAAGTGGAAAATCTATGTCTGAAACCTGAGTCCTCAAACTCTAGCAGAAAAACAGAAACTATAAGACAGGATCCAGGGATACTAAAAACAAACAAACAAACATGGTAACAAAGATGAAGAATGCCTTTCTCAGGCTCATCAGTGTACTAAACACAGGCAAGGAAAAAAATCAGTACACTCAAAGACAGGTTAACAGAAATTATCCAAACTGAAACACACACACACACACACACACACACACAGAGACTCAAAATTTAAAAACCAGAATAGAGCATCCAAGAACTATAGGACAATAACAAATGATGTGACATATGTGTAATTGAAATCCAACAAGAAGACAGAATGAGGCAGAGGAAATATTTGAAAAAAATGAATGCAAATTTTCCAAAAATAATGAAAGAAATCAACGCACAGATCCAAGAAGTTCAGAGAATCCCAAGCAGAATAAATACACAAACACACACCCCCTACACCTATTATACTCAAACCCTTGAAAGCCAAAGATACAAAGATCTTCTTGAAGGCAGCCAGAGGGGTAAAAAAAGACACATCACATACAGAAAAACAAAGATTACAGTAGTCTTCTTGTTAGAAACTATAAAAAGTAGAAAACCACAGAATGACATCTTTAAATCGATGAAAGGAAAACGAAAAAAAAAAACAAAAACTACCAACCCCAAATTCTATGCTGACAGAAGATATCTCTCAGACATGAACACTTTTCAAACCAAAAAACGTGACAATTTATTAGCCACAGACCTGAACTGTAAGAAATGTTAAGGAAAGTTCTTCAGGCACAAGGAATTGATACCAGACAAACTTGGAGGTACAAAAGAAAGATTTAAAAGACTTCCAAAAATGGCTAAAATGAAGGTTTGAGATTTTCCATAATAAAAAGTTTTTTAATGTTTAAAAATAAGTGTGTGAACATGTAAAGGCTTTTTTTGCACACATACACAAGGTTAATAATCTAGAAGGCAGAATTACAATTTCTAATACTACTACTGGAGAATTAAAGAACAATTCTAAGTCAGACCACAGCTGGCATATACCTCTTGTTTGTACATTTATATCCTTAGAGAGGAACAATGTGTAACACCTTCACATGCCTTCCTATATTTTGTACAGCGTAGATATCTAATTTTTTAGCTTCCATGGTATCTCTTATAGAAGTCATAGTACTACTATATCTTAGACTCCACATTCACTATGAGCCCTAATAACTAAACCCAAGACCTTCTGGTGAATTTGATATGCTATATAGTAAGGGTGTATTTTTTTTAGTAAATAAATCTGTAAAATGTTTTAATCTAAATTTCCACGCTATTGCAAATAAAGACACAGTTGTTGAATAAATGTATTTGTAGGTAATAGTAAAACACAGAGGTTTTGGTAAGTGATATGTAATAAACAATTAGGTCAAATTAGCCATCACTGGAGGGATCAACAGTAATATGGCAGGCAGGGTGGGCCAAGGCCAGGGGGCCAATTAAGTAGGAAAAGGTCTGGCAATTATGCATCAAGTGCACAGAATCAGGCCAGGCAGGCAGGATTAGGAAGGTATCAAAAGATCAGATAAGCATTATCAACGATCCAGATTACATACAAAAAGAGTTAACTAGGTCTCAAATATGGAGGCAGGTAGGGTCCAAAACCCTGGAAGTCAGAAGACATCTGGGTAATATCTAAAGGCAAAGACTGAATATTCCTGCTCCCTTTTCATACTCTGCGCTTACTGCCTGTATGACTTTATCCTAATTAAGACAGAAGTACAAAGCTTCCCAAAAGATTCTTATAAGTAATATAATAAGAGTACTACCTACTGCTATCAATCTGTCCTTCATACACCAGGTTTTAAAATAATGGAAAATGTGCTATAAAAAGGTTAAAGTCAATTATATGAAGTTGCTTGATTTTCAGAAAATATTCTTTTTTTTTGAGACAGGATCTTGCTCATTCACCTAGGCTGGAGTGCAGTGGCACAATCACGGTTCACTGCAGCCTTGATCTCCCAGGCTCAAGTGATCTTCCCGCCTTAGCCTTCTGAGTAGCTGGGACTACAGGCACACAACACCATGCTCCGTTATTTTTTTTTTTTTAAAACGGATTGGGTTTCACCATGTTGCCCAGGTTGGTCTCAAACTCCTGGATCAAGCCTTGGCTTCCCAAAGTGCTAGGATTATAGGCGTTAGCCACCACACCCAGCTTCAGAAAATATTCTTAAGCATTTCTTTGATTCTTCAGATAAATACTGGGCACCACATGAAATACTTGAGATGCAACAAGTAAGACAGCCCCTGAGCTCTAGTTTAAGTGGGAAAGAGACAAACCAAGTACTATGATAGCATGAGCTTTGCCAAGATAGAGACAGAAAAGGTACTGCAGGAATAGACATGGGGAACATTAAGGAAACGATTGTGAGAACTGTTGAAATTACCTCATAAACTTTTGCAGCTTATATTCTGAGGCAAACCTTAAAATCATCTTTCAACGTCTAAAATAGAATGTGTTTTGTGCCCCCAAAACATTCTAAAAATTCTTGGTTGCTATCATGGGGAAATATTGACTACTAAATTAGAATTATTACACCCGGAAATGTTTAGTAGCAAACAGGACATTAAGTTGCTTTAAAAAAAAAAAAAATCAGCCATTTCTCACTTCATATCAAGATTTTTTTATACACTAAAGATTTTGTGGTTCCAGTTAGGAAGAGGCCTTTCAGCCTCAGAAATGACAAAAAATATCTTCCTTTGTTTTCTGACACTTATTGTGTAGGGTTATATTTACTAAGCTACTGGAATAATATTTTCATGTAGATATCACTGGTGAGATTCCTACTAACAATGAGTTAAGTACTATCTGGTCACATATATCTAGAGGTGCTGCAACTTGGAATTTCTGACAGGCTAAAGGACTACATGCTCCTTTGGCATTTCCCCAGACTAAGCCAGAGAACTGCATTCTCTGACATTCAAAGTAACAATAAATAGCAGCCTGGGAGGCTGGTCCCAGGGAAGAGAAGTGGTATATGGGCAGGATTAAGCCTGCAAACAAATAAGAGACCAACCATTATAGATTCCAATACCATTTGGGCTGCCATTTCACAATTACAGCACCACTCATATTCTTGTATTTTTGTCTGATCAACTGGGAAGTATAAAAGTATTAACTACTAACAAAGTACTGAAGCTTAGAAATTTAAGCAAAATCAAGAGTATCCTTCTGACAAGGTTATCAACATATACTTGTGTTCTTACAGGTCACTAGTAAGGATAGTTAAGCTGGCAGGCCAGGAATCCCATATAACCTGAAGCCTATACCTCATGACAAGCACAGGAATGCTATTCTTCCTATGTGCCTAGATCTTTGCAGCACAGATCCATCACTGTGACTTTTCCCAGATTCTGATGAAAAGCCAACTACATCTGAGAAGGCCAAAGCAAACTAAGATGTACTCTCATCAAGCACGGAGTCCAGAATGTGTCCTTGGGTTGAATTGGGTCATTTGTTGAGTAATCAACCCCTCCCCCAATTTTTTGTTTGAACATCACAGTCTCCACTTCCTGAGGTAGCTGACCATCTCCAAAACAGTCCCACAGTTCCAGCAGCTCTGCTGCAGTTTTCACTGTCCTAACTACTCCCTGACACACCTCAAAAGCCACTATAATAGTCACTGAATGCATCCATCTCCAAGGTCGCCGCTGCATAGACATTTGTGCTATTCAAGTGTGTACGTGGCAAACATTGGTCTGTGAAGACTTTATTTTGCTCCTGCCAGCTTTACACAGAAACCTCCAGTATTAAAGACAAATAGTTATACATTCAGAATCTTTAAAGCTCCCTCCAAGGACATACTGCTTCATTAAATTCCCCAATATGCTTTTATTTGCACAGAGTGGTAACAAAAAAATAAAAGAGCTGATGTATATCATTTTTGCCACAGTTTTCAATAGAGTGAGCAGACCTGATGAAGTTGAGTAGCAATAAACTACGGAGGCTCTAGCCTTCTGTTCCTAGCATCTGCAAATAAAATCTTGTAATAGGATTTTGAAAGACACTGCCTGTCCTTTGGGAAGGCTCTGTCAAGGATCTGGAGTGCATAACTACTTACGGTTACCATAAGTAATCTGTTTCATTTGCTAAGCCTGGTGATGGCAATTCATTATGGAAAGGTAAAACTAAAAGCATGATTTTAACAGACAGTTAAAGGTAATAAGATACACTGCATGGAAAGATACAGGATTCTGTGGCCAACTGCTTTTCTTAGTTCATGAACTTTATGCTAAATCACAAACATGCATCCATTTAAGGAGAAAGGGGGAAATGGCAACTAGAGCTGCTTTGTAAGTTAGGTATTTATATAGTGACAGAAAGATCACGGAGAGATAAATTGCCAATGACTTCATTCTGCCTCCAGTTCCCCTGAAAAATAATTGTGGGCCTGTTACAAAGATGTCTCTCTTGCATCAGACTTCTCAATGACTGTCCTTCTTGTATATGAACACATGATAATTACTGGGCAGAGGCCAAGTTAATCCTGCTCTGCAACATAGCTAATAACATATTTTACCTCTATTATCAAAGAAACAATCAAAATTATACAGACAAGCCTTGCCTGCAATCCTCAAACAGTATCTCTATCTTGTCTTTCTCCTGAATCAGTGGTAATCAACCTTTATAATTTAAAATTACTATTTAATTTTTTAAAATTATAGTTTTCATGGGCTTCATTTTTTTCCTATCACATCCTACAAGGGTCAGAATTTCTTCAGTACTTGATGATACCACGGACAGACTGACAGACCAAAGCTCTACTTCGCACCTCCCATCTGCTACAGTATAGTCAGTTTCCAGACTGTTAATGGGTGTATTGACTTTTCTGGCTATGCTGTAACCATTTTTAAAAATTTCATGCATATGCAATATAAGATTCTTACTCCAATCTTGCTCTCTTTTCCATGATGGAACAGATAAAAATTGACTTATAGGCCAGGTGCGGTGGCTCACGCCTGTAATCCCAGCACTTTAGGAGGCCAAGGAGGGTGGATCACCTGAGGTCAGGAGTTCGAGACCAGCCTGGCCAACATGGTGAACCCCTGTCTCTACTAAAGATACAAAAAAATTCTCCAGGCATGGTGGTGGGCACCTGTAATCCCAGATACTCAGGAGGCTGAGGCAGGAGAATCACTTCAACCTGGGAGGCAGAGGTGGCAGTGAGTTGATATTGCACCATTGCATCCAGCCTGGGCAACAGAGCAAAACTCCATCTCAAAAGAAAAAAAAAAAAACACTGAGAACTGACTTATAATGACTTATACAGAAGTAACATAAAGATTGCACTGATCATAATATAGCAAATAGGTGGGCAGAATTTGGTAAACTTATGTTCTAAATCAAAATTAGGTATCTTTGCCAATTAAGATGTTTTTAGTTCACCACAGTCACGCACTGAAACAAATTATGTGTTCAGTTCTATGGCAGTGGCATAAAACTCTTAAGTGAACCAAATCCCTACCAGAGGAACCCATAAGGTGAACTAGGTTCCCTTCCTTTGTGTTTCTACAGCATACTATGTAAATACCATCACAGTAATTATCATTCCATATTATAATTATTTATGTTTTCCCAGTAGATGACCTTTTTGATGGTAAGTGTAATGTGTCTATTTTTTGTTTAACCCAGGGATTAACATTGTTTATAGAAAGCACTCAAATATTCTTCAAATGAAAACCTATTCCATGCAAAACAATGTGTACAGAAGCTTCCCCTAAATGGTTGCATATATAATGTTCAGTCTTCCCACTTTATCGTCTACTTGGGGACAGGGACTTGACTTTGTTAACTCCTATGTCCCCAATAGTTACCGCAGTTAGCACATAAATAGGCTCTCAGCACATTTATTTAGTGAATAAATAAACCAGGCTAGGTCTCTTACCATTGGAGTGGCATGATGTTAGAACAGACAGCCTTACTGCTTCTCTTGCATGAGATTTTTTACCCAAAAAGTATCTATTGCATCATAAGCAGACTCCTTTTCCCGCAGATATTATATGGCTGGCATTTCCCAAAGATGTTTGTTAATGGATTATATGAGAAAAATTAATCCCATTTTAAATAAGTTTTGGAAATGCAGGTTAACGAAGTCCAGTCTTTCAAGCAGGATTTCTTTGAGCCTTTATTTTAAGATTCTCCAAAACATATTTGGTCACACACCCATTGGGGCAAGTGGTTGCAGACAATGCTGACCTCTCTCATTATATTTCTCGAAATCAGAAAATAAGAGTTCATAGTTAGGATACTACTCCCACTGAAAAACTTTCAGAATGCTGATAACACTGGTTAAGAAACTGAAAGCAATGTAAATTGGTTAACCACTTTTAGAAAGTAATTTGGCAATACATTTCAGAAGCCCAAGGAAATAATCCAAAATATTAAAATAGGACCAGGCATGGTGGCTCATGCCTGTAGTCCTAGCACTTTGAGAGGCTGAGGCTAATGGATCACTTAATCCCAGGGGTTTGGGACCAGCCTGGGCAACATAGTGAGACCTTGTCTCTATAAATAATTAAAAAATTAGCCAGGCGTGGTGGCACACACCTGTGGTCCTAGCTACTTGGGAGGCTGAGGTGGTAGAATCGTTTGAGCCCGGGCAGTGGAGGCTGCAGTGAGCCGTGATCATGCCACCGCACCCCAGCCTGGACGACAGAGCGAGACCCTGTCTCAAAACAAAAAACAAACAAATAAAAAAACATTAAAATAGCTCCACATGTTCAATACAATGTTATTATGAGAGAAAAAATTACAAATTAACTATCCAATAATAGCAAATAAATCTACGACTGGGATATTAAACAGTCATAAAAATAATTATGAAGACTGTATAATACTATATAAAAACGATTATAATAAACAGTTGTGTGAGAAACATGGTTTGAAATTGTATCTATGCTCTGATTATACAAATATGCAAAGGAGAATATGCAAACATGTAAGCACTAGAAAGGGATGATGCAATTTTTAAGTAGTTTGATTTATAATGCATTTTTCCCATTCTGATTTCCATTAATGCTATTTAATTATGAAAGAAATAACATATATATATAATACATGCTCCCAGATTACGCTTTTTCTACTTCCTCATTATATCGCCTATAAAAAGATACAGTATCAAAACCACCAGAAAATGTTTAAGTCATTTTACCTAACACTTACTGATGGGAGATTAGAACACCTCAAACTTCCTTAGAAAGCTGTATGCTGAGAATGCCCCAAGTAGGAGCAAGATTTCTCCTGAAGAATGCAGGAAAACTGGCAATTTAGAGAGGTAAACAGATGTGGAGAGGGAAAGGAACACAAACCTGGGTTTGAATTCTAGCTAGTCTTCTAAATAGTAGTATGATCAGCTGAACTGACCTCCCTACCTGCAAGGTAAGGACAACTACCCTACACCATGCATTGTTTTCAGGATAAATGATTTTAAGTTCCTAGGACTAGGCCCTAAATCACTGTTACATCCTTTCCTAGTGGGATACAGGAAAATCTTCCCTATGAAGCATTA
This sequence comes from Symphalangus syndactylus, assembly GCF_028878055.3. Lineage (NCBI taxonomy): Eukaryota > Metazoa > Chordata > Mammalia > Primates > Hylobatidae > Symphalangus > Symphalangus syndactylus. Next base: position 39,677,405 of record NC_072425.2, read on the forward strand.
AAAAAAGTGAGTTCCCACAAATATTCATCTCAAACATCTCTAAGTTGTTCCCATACTGTACATATTATAAAATGTGTGTTTGAAAACTGAAAAACTAGTTGTAAGGGAAATACAACCAGAAGGAATGAATGAGTACACAGTTTTATAGGCAATTGTGTAAGAAATAAATTAATAGTAACTTTCAAATGACAATACAATGAGAAAAACTGAAATGCCTTTTTTATAGCTTAAATTTTCCACCCAGCTTTATTGAGGTATATAATTGAGTAGTAAAAAGTATATATATTTAATGTGTACAACATGACGTTTTAATAAACATACAGACCGGGAGGTCTTAAAGTTTTAAAGGAAGTTGAAGGAAACTTCAATTCTGAAACCCGTAATCAACCAAACTATTAAAAATCCATTCATTCAATAAATAACTTATTATCATATGAAAGGAAGGGTGCTGAAGCTTAAGAGATTCAGCTACTTTACTTTCACCTTTCTGCTGTTCTCTTGCTAATTTACCTTCCTTATCTCTGGGTTCTACCTTTTCTGTCCTCCCTTTCATATTTTATTTTATTTATTTTTTAAAGACAGAATCCTGTTCTGTCACCCAGGCTGCAATGCAGTGACACGATCATAGCTCACTGCAGCCTCAAACTTCTGGGCTCAGGTAATCCTCCCACCTTAGCCTCCTGAGTAGTTAGGACTACAGGCATGCACTGCCATACCTGGCTGATATTTTTATTTTTTGTAGAGATGGGGTCTCGTTTATGTTGCCCAGGCTGGTCTCAAACTCTTGGACTTAAGTGATCCTCCTGCCCTGGCCTCCCAATGTGCTGGGTTACAGGCATGGGCCACTGTGCCCGGTTGTCCTCCCTTTTATAACACAACCCATTTGAGTTTGTAATTGAGGGTTGGCGAAATTATAGGAAAAGCTGCACATATTAAGGTAGAAAAAGATTATAGATCAATCAAAATTAAGACTGTTACCAAAATGATGTTTTATACAAGTACTTAAAGTGACTGTGTAACACTAAATCATAATACCATACAAAGAGACAGATTTAGCTATTATCGTTGAGCATATTCCATGTGCCAGACATTTTGCCTGCATTAACTCATTTATTCTTCAGAACAAGTGTTATGAGGTTGATGTTGTTATTATTCCCATTTTACTGATGAGGAATAAGGGGGTTAAGTAATATGCCCAAGTCAAATGGTCAGTACGTACTACAGCAGGAATGTGAACCAGACAGTTGGGCCAGGACCCATGACACTTTGCTGTGCTGTGTTTACTGTGGTTAGCATATCCTGTGTAGACACCGTGGAATGAACTATGTGGAAAAAAGGAGGGAAAAGAGGAAAATGAGAGTCATAAGAATCGCAGCAAAAATATCGCAGTACATTCTACAGCTTATCTAAAAAAAAAAAAAAAATTTTGAGACAGGGTCTCACTCTGTTGCCCAGGCTGGAATGCAGTGGTGCAATCTCGGCTCATTGCACCCTCTACCTCCTAGGTTCAAGTAATTCTCCCACCTCAGCCTCCCAAGTAGCTGGGACCATGGGCACATGCCACCATGTCTGGGTAATTTTTGCATTTTTAATAGAGATGGGGTTTCATTATGTTGGCCAGATGGGTGTCAGGCCTCTGAGCCCAAGCTAAGCCATCATATCCCCTGTGACCTGCACGTATACATCCAGATCACCTGACGCAACTGAAGATCCACAAAAGAAGTGAAAATAGCCTTAACTGATGACATTCCACCATTGTAATTTGTTTCTGCCCCACCCTAACTGATCAATGTACTTTGTAATCTTCCCCACCCTTAAAAAGGTTCTTTGTAATTCTCCCCACCCTTGAGAATGCACTTTATGAGATCCACCCCCTGCCCGCAAAACATTGCTCCTAACTCCACCACCTATCCCAAAACCTGTAAGAACTAATGATAATCTACTACCCTTTGCTGACTCTTTTCGGACTCAGCCCGCCTGCACCCAGGTGAAATAAACAGCCTTGGCCAGGCGCGGTGGCTCACGCTTGTAATCCCAGCACTTTGGGAGGCTGAGGCCGGCGGATCACGAGGTCAGGAGATCGAGACCACGGTGAAACCCCGTCTCTACTAAAAATACAAAAAATTAGCCGGGCGTGGTGGCGGGCGCCTGTAGTCCCAGCTACTCGGAGAGGCTGAGGCAGGAGAATGGCGTGAACCCGGGAGGCGGAGCTTGCAGTGAGCCGAGATTGCGCCACTGCACTCCACCTGGGCGACAGAGTGAGACTACATCTCAAAAAAAAATAAATAAATAAATAAAAAATAATAAATAAATAAATAAATAAATAAACAAACAGCCTTGTTGCTCACACAAAGCCTGTTTGGTGGTCTCTTCACACGGACGCGTGAGACAGTAGGTAAATTATTTTTTTTTTACATGGTTAACTTTTTCTTACAGGAAAATTATAGGTCAGAACCAAGAATAATATGTTATTAACATATTTTGTCTTTTGGTTTCAAAGGTAATTTCCAAATGTCCAAATATTACTCTTGATATTTGAAGAAAACACCTGCAGTGATATTTAACAGGTAGAAACAAACTGTTGTTTCCTCCTAGCCATCTGTAACTTCCACCTAAATTCTGTAAAATACTTGATTGTATTTCAAAAACAATAATACTTAAAGTGCTACTATTAAAAAAAATCACATACAATGCCCATCAACTGACAAGTGATTAAACACAATATGGTACATCCATGCCATAGAATATAATTTTGCAATAAAAAGGAATGAAGTAGTAATACATGCTACAACATGAATGAACCTTGAAAACATTCTAAGTAAAAGAAACCAGGCACAAAGCCCATATATTATATAATTCAATTTATATGAAATACCCAGAATAGGCAAATCTATAGAGACAGAAAGTGGGAGTTGAGAGGAAATGGGGAATGACTGCTAATGGGTATAGGGTTTCTTTTGAGGTGATAAAAATGTTCTAAAACTGATTGTGGCGGTGGCTATACAACTCTATGAACATACTAAAAATCATTTCGTATGGTATATGAATTATATCTCAATAAATTTGTTATATGTATAAAAGAAATCACATTAAAACACTTCAAGGGGTCCACATTGGCCACTTCACCTGCAGAGTTCTGCTGACTTCATGACAGACTCCATATGAACACTTTTCATGCAGCTACTGCATCAGATATACGAGATGAAAGTGGAAGGTCTTTAAGGTAAAGACTTGGGTAATGATGAAATTTGATGAACAAAAGCATGTTTCTGAGAAATCAGAAGTTACTAGAATTACTAGATAAGCTGCTGACTTTCAATCCCTCTGTAGGCAACACAAGGGAAGAGGGTAAACAATGTTGCAGACAACTAAAACATGACATAAAATAGATCTGAGTTAGAAAAATCATCTTATAGAGACCAAAGGACTCACGTGACAAGGCAAAACCAGACTGCAGTATAAACACAGCTACAGAAAGATTGTACTTGTCAGGACCGGGTGCAGTGGCTCATGCCTATAACCCCAGCACTTTGGGAGGCTGATGTGGGAGGATTGCTTGAGCTCAGAGTTCAACACCAGCCTGGGCAACAAAGTGAGACCCCATCTCTTAAAAAAAAAAAAAAAGACTGTATTTGTCAGAAAATAGGAAATGGATAGGGCAGGTAGATACATATAGTATTTACTTAGCACCCATTAGGTGCCAGGATTTGTACCTGGGTAGTTATAGTGAAAAATAAAAGTGTGACAGATAAACCTTGATACTGCCCTTCCAAACTGTGTTGGGGAAAGGGTCCTAGAAGAGTGAACTCTGGCACCCAGCTTCTCATGCAGACGTGCTTTTATTGCTGAATAGACAATTCAGGCTACTGAACTAAGGCTGCACCGTGGGTCATCCAGCCTACTCCCCTTCCCTTCATCTGATTCCATGTCATCAGGCAACCTTCTGACTGTGCTCTTGCCTTCCATAGGTTGACAAGTAGAGTGCACAACATAACTAGAGAGCTATAGAAAAATAAAGCAATAGAGCAATGGAGCTTATTGCAATTACAGACACTTGGGAAGAATATATACAGACTAAGCTGCTAACACTTGCTATCTCATAAGGTGGAATGAGAAAGGACTCATACATATTGGGATTGGATTTTTTAAAAAATAACCATACTACTTTTCTATTAAGAATAAATGTAATAGTTCTTAAATAATAATAATTTGGCTTTACTTTCATGCTTACCAAACTGACAAAAAATTTCTGGTCTGCCTGTCAGTTGATTCTTTAATAAATTAGCCTTCTGGGTTGACAGTTGCATCTTATGATGTAGTTTTACATGAATTCTACATTAAGAGAAGAGTACACTTTAAATCTAGCAAAATTAAGTTCTTAAGTCTCCAAAGACCCAGAGCTTTGTGGATTCGACACTTAGTAGAGCCTCTTCACAGCCATCAGCTGGCCTTCCTTGGTAAAATCTAAACCACACCAAGTACTTCCCATTCAAATTCCACAAGCAGAAAATATTAAAGAACTACAATTTAGACCGTTTCCAGAGAACTTCTCCTAGCATTTCAGTATAATTTACAAATAAGCAGCTCTTAGATCTGCAGGCTTGCCTTACTATCTTTGGATAAAACAAGGTTGTTTCTCCACAATCAACCAACCTTCAGCACCCTCTCCATGCCCGGAAATAGATCAGAACCATGGAGGAAGTCCTAGGAACATGAGAGTGCTGAGTTTAACCTGGCCTTACAATTTGGGTCCAAAGTCCAATTAAACTCCCACCTGTGGCCCAAGGTTTAAAATTAAAGGTTGAAGTACCCTGCAGCAGGGGCCACTGAATGTGCACTGACATTTCAGCATCAGATAACCAGCTGACCTTCAGCTACCCCTAAGTATGACCAATGGGTTATCTCCAAGTGACTGCTGTATATGAAGATGATATATTGTCACAAAACCCCCAAATCCTCCTTCTTTGCAAATTCCAACTATTAAAAAATCACGACCTGCCAGGCGCAGTGGCTCATGCCTGTAATCCCAGCACTTTGGGAGGCTGAGCAGGGGTGGATCATGAAGTCAGAGTTCGAGACCAGCCTGGCTAACATGGTGAAACCCCGTCTCTACTAAAAATACAAAACTTAGCCGGGCATGGTGGCACACGCCTGTAATCCTAGCTACTCAGGAGGCTGAGGCAGGAGAATTGGTTGAACCCAGGAGGCGGTGGTTGCAGTGAGCCGAGATCGCACCACTGCACTCCAGCCTGGCTGACAGAGCAAGACTCCATCTCAAAAAAAAAAAAAAAAAAAAAAATCAAGACCCAATCTATTATTAAGAAGGAGGTAGAGAAGAAAATAATACAGAGGACTCAAACATCAAATTGACAGTCTGATCAGTAAGACTATTGCAGTCCTTTCCAACTTTGACATTCAATGGTTCCATGATCAGCAAACATTCACAAGAAAACATATGGGCACACCAGAAGCTGAGTTTAGGAAAACCAGCTAAAGATCAAAAGTGATTAGACACACTCAAATAAGTGAGGGGGAACACTGAATCATCAAATTAATAGCTCTACAAATGAGAGATACTAAACTTGTTCTTAAAAAAAGGAACCAAGAAAAATGAATGCTAATAAGCCTAACATGAATAAGTAAACGCTCTAAAAACACAGGTATCTGTAAACCTGCACACCCAATGAGTCATTAAGACAGCCCACTTGTAAAGCCAGGTCCCAAGCTCAGACAGACCTTGACTGGTTTGTATACAATTACGGCAATTCATCTTGCCCACCAGCCAGTCTTCTATGTGTCTGTTACAGCTACTTTTCTCACAGTGTAAAATTAATCTGTGTTAATCCCACAAAAGTAACTATTTTCTTCTCTCCTAAGTCTCTGTACCCCATCCCACTCCATGTCAATTGGTTCTTTCTGTACTGCCCTAAGTAATGATTCTCAATCACAGGCTTCAAATAACTACACAACTTAAACAATATGGCTCCCAAATTCACAAAGTCTTTATTACTGTGAAACCCAGTTAAATCCTGCTTCTTTCCACAAAGTCCACCCAAGAATAAGCTGATCTTCTATTAGAACTACAGATGCAATCACAAAGGAACAACCCATTTTAAGATGGCACATGTAAGCCTGGGTTACCAAATGACCAGCTAGTAGTCATCCACTGTGGAATAAAAAGTGCAAGCCCCTGATGGAAGCCCTATGTCAACAAACATGGCAAAGGACCCCAAGCCTCTATACCTTCAAACCACCCTTCCTGACGATATCATGTCTGCCTGGCCCCTATGAGACACATCCTTTACAAAAAGATATCACCTGAGTCGTCACTCCTAGACACAATCCTTCATGCACTCATATACTACCACTGCCTCCATGACTCATCTTTCTGGTGACCACATTTACGAAAACTATTATAGGCAATAATTAAACAATATGAAAAAGATAGTAAAAAACAAAGAGAAAGACTATAAGCACCCTACCAAGGAAGAGACATGTGCCACTGCCAAGAATATCATAGGTTTCACAAAGAGAAGCCACCAGAGGAACATCTCTGTTCTGGTCCAGAGCATTTGCCTAGCAACACCCCTCTCCTTAATCTTCAGCCACTGTATGACTTTGTTCCCAAAGAGGCTGCTCCTAGGGTAGGCCCCAGCCACCCTACAGGGGTTTCTCTACTGTGAGCATCTGCAGGTCCAGCTCCCTATCAAGGTGCTCTCCATGACAACAGTGAATTTTTTGCTCTGTTATGTCTACCTTATGCTTCCTGGGGAAGGCAACTACAAAAAGGAATGTGCTCTGGCCTGGGAGTCACAGGTTCACCTCGGTGGGCTGGGTGATCTTGAGAGGGTTTCTCAGCATGTTCTGCCATGTCTGTGTCATTTGTGTGCTGCAGTGAGCTCACATTGGCTCACACCAGCTCATGAGAGACAACCTTGCACATTTCTTCCTAACTTCTGCTCATGGATTTTACATCGTAGCTTAAAATCAGTCACAGTGGGAGTATATACACCATGGAAGTCAGCAAATGTAGCAAATCCGGATTTTTTTTCTTCACTTGGAGAGCTGGTTATTAAACACCAGTACAACACTACTTGTGCCTCAGTTTGTTACCCAATTTGTTTTTCTTTTTGTGGAAACCGAAATTTTTGTACAGCCAAATCAACTTGACTTTAGACCTTGTCTCAATGCTTTTAAGCTCTTCAGCTATTTAATACTGTTTTCTTCTATTAATACCTGTTTATGGTTTCATGGAATTTATTTTGATGTATAGTGTGAGTAATACTCACTGTTAATTCAGAATAGCTGATTTAACAAATAATAAATTCTTATTTATACTATGGTCTATGTTAGACTATTATCTTCCATTAACTTTGGGTCAACAACAAAATAGCAACTAACATTTTTTTGAGTACTTCCCATGCACCAGCAATTTGCTCAACTCTTTATCTCATTTAATCCCACACTTTACAGGTGAGGAAAGTTATCCTTGAAGAGATTAGGTACCTGGGCCATAGTCAGGTGGCTGATAAATCACAGTTATACCTGGAATTCTGTACTCTACCTCCAATATCTCAACTCATGACCATTACTGCTAAACTGCAACACAATGTTGACACTATTTTTAAATTTTATTTTATATTAGTCCTCCCTTTATGCTTCTTGCTTAGAATCATTTTGTCAATTTTACTCAAATCATGTTAAATTTAATTGGAACAATGACATCTCAATATTCTAGTTTTTGAATTCAGAAACAACGTTATGTCCCTCTAGTTCATTTATTTATTTTAAAAACCTCAAGAAAAGTTTTATAGTTTTATAGTTTTCTTCATTTCAATTGGACATATTTGTTAGGGTTATTTCTAATTTTACATTTGCTAAAACTTTGATAAATAGGATTTTTTTACCCTACATGTTTCTAACTAGTTATTGCTAACACTTGAGAAAGTTACTGATTTTTGTATACTTACCAAATACAGCACTTATAATTTTTAGTTGATTTTCTTTTTTTTGTATTTTATCTCCTTTCAGATCATTATACTTACTGTGGTATTGTGGATTACTGCACGAGTTAGAACTTCTAGAACAATGTTAATGGTGATAGAAGGTTTATATATTCCTGATGTAAACTGAAGATGCTCTACTGTATCACTGTCGAGTACAAGACTGACTTGTTGGTTTAAGACAGTGGATCTTATTAAAGATACAGTTTTCTCGGCCAGGTGCAGTGGCTCACGCCTTGTAATCCCAGCACTTTGGGAGGCCGAGGTGGATGGATCACGAGGTCAAGAGACTGAGACCATCCTGGCCAACATGGTGAAACCCCATCTCTACTAAAAATACAAAAATGAGCTGGGCATGGTGGTGTGCACCTGTAGTCCCAGCTACTCAGGAGGCTAAGGCAAGAGAATCAGCTGAACCCAGGAGGCGGAGGTTGCAGTGAGCCGAGATTGTGCCATTGCACTCCAGCCTGGGCAACACAGTCAGACTGTCTCAAAAAAAAAAAAAAAAAAAAAAAAAAGATAAAGTTTTCTCTTCCTAGTTTTAAAATGGCTTAAAAAAATAGATGTTGAGTTTTTCAAATTTTTTTTGAGCATATTATTAAAATACCTTAAGGTTGTTCTTACTGAATACCTTTATTTTTTTTTTTTTTTTGAGATGGAGTCTTGCTTTGTTGCCCAGGCTGGAGTGCAGTGGTGCGATCTCAGCTCACTGCAAGCTCCGCCTCCTGGGGAATACCTATTTTAAACTGAAAAATCCTAGACTATCAATAAGGAGGTAGATCTGAGTTTGGTTCCCGGGTTGAAGGGCAAATCTAAGGAGTCCTAGGTCAGCAGCACAGTTTGTTCTGCTGCAGTGTGTTTCTTTGACAGGCATTACCTCATATCTGACTGGCAACAGATGAATGCTGTTGGCATAATGGTGAAGTCACATTGGCTCATGTGCAATTTTTCTCAGCATAATAATGTTTTCAAGCAGAGACAAGTTTTCTCATGATTAAAGAGAAAGCCTTGGCAATATAAGATGACCTTAAAGGCGGAAAAAAAAGCTGAAAGTCTACAGAAGTGACTTACTTTAGCATATGTGGTAGTTGATTCAGTGGCTTCAAAAACCACTATACTTTCCTTCTAAGTTATCTGGCAAAGCTGCAAATGCAGATGAGAAAGCTGCAAATACGGCCAGGCACAGTGGCTCATTCCTGTAATCCCAGGACTTTGGGAGGCTGAGGCGGGTAGATCATTTTAGGTCAGGAGTTCGAGACCAGCCTGGCCAACATAGTGAAACCCAGTCGCTACTAAAAATTCAAAAAGGCCAGGTGCGGTGGCTCACGCCTGTAATCCCAGCACTTTGGGAGGCCAAGGCGGGTGGATCACGAGGTCAAGAGATCGAGACCATCCCGGTCAACATGGTGAAACCCCGTCTCTACGAAAAATACAAAAAATTAGCCAGGCGTGGTAGCAGGCGCCCATAGTCCCAGCTACTCAGGAGGCTGAGCAGGAGAATGGCATGAACCCGGGAGGTGGAGTTTGCAGTGAGCTGAGATCGCGCCACTGCACACCAGCCTGGGCGACAGAGTGAGACTCCGTCTCAAAAATAAACAAATAAATAAATAAATAGAAAAAGAAAAAAAAATTAGCCAGGCGGTAGTGGCACACCTATAATCCCACCTACTCAGGAGGCTGAGGCAGGAGAATTGCTTGAGCCTGGGAGGCAGAGGTTGCAGTGAGTGGAGACAGCGCTACTGCACTCCAGTCTGGGTTATAGAGTGAGACCCTGTCTCAAAATTAAAAAAAAAGAAGGCTGCAAATACATTCCTCCCTCTATTAAAACAAGCGATTAAGAAGGCTATATGCTGGATCAACTTTTCAATTTTTATCCAAATGGTCTCTATTGGAAGCAAAATACCCTCTAACACCTATTAAAGAAGAAAGCATGAGCCCCAGGGCTTACAGCTACATAGAATTTTCTGACTGTGATACTGGAAACAAGTACCAGTTAGAGTTGACTGCGCTGGCTCTTGTTTTATTTTGTTTTTTAGTACTCTTGTGTCAACAACAGAACTGCCACTAACATTTTTTGAGTACTTCCCATGCACTACTTGGTTACATGGGAAGGACCAAGCCCTATTAGGCTACTTGGTTTACAAAGTTCCTCAGTTTTAATTGGTCCGTCCCAACTCCCATCAGCCCTATTGTTTTCAGCGCCTGATTTTGCAAGCATGGGTTGTTTATTGTATTTTTCAATTATTGTTGAGGCTTCCATTTTATTCTGTTTTTGTTTGCTTGTTTTTTCCAGGTTCACCTATACGGTGTGGCAGCAGAAACATTTGGGTCCCCACAGAACCACTGGATCTTGTGCCACCTGCTGACCAGAGTGTGGCCTGCTTGAGATTTGAGATTTTCTTTGAAACCCAGTTAGCTAACAGGCATTAGTACCTGCCATCAGGGAATCTAAGACACTTGATTTAAACACTGAGAAGTTTAAATCATTATCATGAATGGAGTAACTGCAGCCAAAGTGAGGGGTGTGCAAATTTCTGAAGTGTATTTGAGAGATGAGGCTGACCACACTCAAGTTCCATTGTCTCATCCATAACACACATCTATTACCAACTCCTGATATTCTACACAACCTGCTCCACCAACAGCCTTCCCTACTTCAGTAAACAGTAATTCCACCTTCAGGTGTTCAGACTGACAACCTTATTGCCACTTTCTCACAGCATCTATCCAGTTCATCAGAAAATGCTGATGGCTCTGTCTTCCAAATATGGCCAGAATCTGACCACGTCCTATCATTTCTCCACTGCTACCACTCTCGTTCAAGTCACCATTATCTGTCACCTCTATTACTGCAATAGCCTTCTATCTGTTTCCACTCGTGTCCCCTCAACACTAGTTTCAATAATGTGATCGGAAAGTCAGATCTTATTATTCCTCTGCTCGAAACCCCATAATATCTTCCTGTCACATGCAGAGCAAAAGTCAAGTCTTTATAATGGCTTGGAACAACACCCTAGATGCTTGGGCACAAAATAGCCTGGAGCTGCTGTTCCCTTCCTTCCACTTCTCAGACCACTCTGGTTTTCTTGATGCTACTAAGCTCTCAGGATTGCCTCCTGACTTTTGCACTTGCTATTCCTTCTGCCTGGAATGTTCCTTTCTTAAATATGTAGTTTGTTTGCCCCCTCATCCCAGTGAGGCTTTTCCTGACAACCCTATTGTAAACTGCAGACACACACACACACACACACAGCTCCCCATCCCCGTTTCCTAACTTAATTTTCTCCAAAGCAGTACATATCTTCATCTGCTATACTGTATATTTTACCTGTGTCTCTGTTTAGTACTCTTAAAAAATAAGCTTGGTGTTTGCTGTATCCCCAGTACATGGAATAGTTCCTAGGGCATAGAAATCTCAAAAACTACCTACTGAATGAATGAATCAGGTTCACTGCATGATGTGATGAAAGCAGTGACAGATTGAGATTGTGACTCTTCAGTCACCTTAATCTTCACAAATCCAAGAAATATTTGAAGAGGTGTATAGAAGTTGACTTTATTTTAATGCAGTCATATGGCTAGGCTGTGAAAACCTGTTCAAGAGATTTATTAAGCTGCTTCCTCAGATCAAGGACACTTGTAATTAAAGGGCTTGGAGTGGCTCAACTTGTCAGACCCCCTGGTGACTCTAAGATTGTTCTTCCGGGCAGGCGCGCAGGCGCGGAGGCTCATGGGCAGGCGCGGAGGCTCACGCCTGTAATTCCAGCACTTTGAGAGACCGAGGCAGGCGGATCACCTGAGGCCAGGAGTTCGACACCAACCTGGTCCAACAAGGTGAAACCCCGTCTCTACTAAAAATACAAAAATAAGCCGGGCATGGTGGCAGGCACCTGTAATCCCCGCTACTAGGGAGGCTGAGGCAAGAGAATTGCTTGAACCCAGGTGGCAAAGATTGCAGTGAGCCGAGATCGCGCCACTGCACTCCAGCCTGGGAGACAGAGCGACACTCCGTCTCAAAAATAAAAAAATAAAAAATTGTTCTTCCATGATGTGACAAGACATCTGAACACACCAAAACTGAAACTACAGGGGGAAAAAGCAGTAGCACTGCTGATATGATCAAGGAAACACAAGTGTTCTGATTCAAACCAGACATGTGTATCAAGTAAGTGGAGACTGCATTCATTTTTCATAAGCTGACCAACCCTCAAACTCAACAGAATCACTATATTTAAAACTCAGAGAATATTTCCTAGAACTCAATTTCAAAAGAAGGTTACAAATTTTATAAGGAATCAAACTTTCATTGTCTGTGTTTACCTCCAAGGTGGATCCCTCAGAGACAGGCCTGAATTACCAAGCATTTATCCCATTGCATGGCTCACATTTTCATGAACAAAATGCAAGAGCTGAAAGCAAAATATGACCAACGAAAACTCAATATTCATGACATTCTGAAGATGAATTTACTAAGCTTAGAGCTATCCCAAAACTTCTGACATGCACGCAACTTTGCAACGTGTTTACAACCCCTGATGCTGTAAAACACATTATTTTCCATGAAAGAGCTGAAATCAAAGCTGAAGCTACCATCTGTGATGTAAATCTACCATTACAACAAATTGAGATAGTCCTCCCTAATACATCCTACAGTTGTATAGTTGTTTCTTAAACACCACTTTCCTGTCAAGACTAGCTCCAAGCCTTTAACTTTGTACTTCTGAAGAAAAAAATTTATTATTTTTCAAACTGACTTCAAATTAATTTTGAAATCATAATACTATTGAACTGTTTTATATCATTATTGTTAAGAATTTAAACTTCACATGGGTCCACATGTGTGGATTTCAAATTATATAATTCATTGCTCTAAAAGTACAGGTGCTTACTTTTCAATAGGATCAAGGTTATGAAAGATAAAAAGGCCTGAGAAACTCACAGATTGGAATGGATGAGATAACTAAGAGTTCCCGGCTCTACTACAAAGAAGCTACTACATGACATAGGCAAATCACTTAACCCTATGTGTGCCTTATTTTCCTCACCTGTAACAGTTGTGAGCTTAACCACAGTATATATAAAATACGTATCACTACATATAGCAAATAAGCAAACAATGGATACATAGTTGTGTTACTATTATTTACTCTACCCATACTGTTCAACAATATGTTATTAAATTCTGGGCAGAAGAACTTGTTTCATGATCAGAATGATAGAGCCTCATCCTATGCTTCAAAAGATTCAGTATTTCTCTAGGTAGGTGACATGAAACACTTAGGTAACAATACCCAAGGTAATTTATGCTGTGTTCAGAGAAGGGGGTGGTCAGTGCGGACTGAAGAGGAAGGCTTCTTGAAAGGAGGGAATATGAACTGGCTCATCAGGATAGGATTTGGATAGGAGGAAGAAAAATTCCAAACAAGAACATCATAGGTAAAAGCAGTGAGGCAGGAGTGAAGATGCTCATTCAAAAAGGCCAATACACCTCCACCAGTACAATTCTTGTTCAGTGACAAAGGCCAGATGAGTAAACTGAGGGCACAGTCCAGGGGGAACTTTGAATCTAATGCTGATAGAAAAGATATATTGCAAAACAGAATCAAAGTGGAAAAGGAGTAGCTTCATATTGCTTAAGGGGAACATCTGGTAAAATGCGAATTAGTGGTTTATCTAGTGAATGAATGAATAAAGAGTTTGCTGTAATGAGCATAAGCAAAACCTCGCTGATGGATATATCCTTTACTCATTTTTTTATTGGCTTTATTCCCTACTTTTCCCTCTAACATCAATGTCAGTATTACTACCCTACCCTGTCTTTAAGTACCATGAAACATATTTATACGCATAAAGAAATAATAAACTACAGAACTATCATATTCATTAACATGTGACTGTGTGGGTGTGTAAAAGCAGAAGACAACAGGGTGGAAGGTTCCTTGCAATTTAAAAATGCTGTTTCATCTCTAAAGAGCATCACAGCCAGGAAAAGTAGATTATTATTAATCCTACTAAGAGAAAAAAAAATCAGACATATATTGTTGAGGAAAAAAGCAAAAACAGTGATTTTAGAGCAATACAAAACTGCTTAACGAAGTATGATATGGCTATGTACAATGGTATGAACTGTCACTGCTTTGTGACTGCAGGTAAAAAAATAAACTCAGACAATATAAACAGAACATAACATTTGCTAGTAATGGACTCACATCTTCAAGATTCCTACTGCTTGAATGAAATTCACTCAGTTGCAATTTTACACAAATCATCCACCATGAAATGATATAAGAGCCCAGCATCCTGAGTTTACATATGAATTTTTCAAATCAATCCTGTTCAATAAGAACTAGAAAAAAGCAAAAAAGGAAAAATACAGCTTGTAAGCATTAATAAAAGCCAAATGTAATCCACTCATCTCCACAGTCTACATGAACCATGTTGACAATAAGGAATAACATCCACCCCCTTCTAATTCACCAATAACTCTATGTTTCAGGAATAGATTTTGGTCACTCATACTCTAATCAAACTTACTGTAATAAAAATTATCGGGCTGGGCGCGGTGGCCCATGTCTGTAATCCTAGCACTTTGGGAGGCCGAAGCAGGTGGATCACCTGAGGTCGGGCGTTCAAGACCAGCCTGGCCAACATGATGAAACTGTGTCTCTACTAAAAATACAAAAATTAGCCAGGTGTAGTGGTGGGCACCTGTAATCCCATCTACTAGGGAGGCTGAGGCAGGAGAATTGCTTGAACCTGGGAGGCGGAGGTTGCAGTGAGCCAAGATCGCGCCACTACACTCCAGCCTGGGTTACAGAGCAAGACTTCATCTCAAGGAAGAAAAAAAAAATTATATAGATATATATGAAAGAAAATTAAACGTACTGAATGAAATTATTTTAACATTATACTTAATGTGGCATAAAATAATATTTACTTTTCTTTTTATTACCTACTTTCATGCATGTGTCACAAGAAAGGCTAGAGGCTTTGAATTTGCTTATATCCCTTAGCAGATGAGGAGACCTACTTTCAGCATTTGTGCTAGCCAATGCTGCACAAATTGAATTTTTTCAACTAACCAGTAGGCCATTCATCAACCTTAAGTGCAATTTGGGATACCTAAAAAATAGAGGAAAGAAAATAATATAAGACCTGTGTTCTAATTCCAACTCATTTGCTTACTAGCTAAATAATCTTAGATCTTTAACCTTTATGAATCAGCTTTTTCACCTGTAAAGAGAATAGTGATACCTAATACATACGGCTTTTTTTTTTCTCTCAGCCTTTCTCAAAGGTATATAAGTTTGTTCTTGATTGTGGTTCCAGATTTTCTGCATTGAGGGACACACGCAGTTCTCTGATTGGAAGGAGGTAGATGAACATGCCTCTGCACAGCACTGCATTGAAGATTATGAAAAGATTAACTGTCCTATCAAAGAATGGGGACTTGACGGAGATACTGAGGAGTTAAATATCTCCCAAGCCCCTCTCCTTGATCCCGACACTGCCTGTTGCGGTGATTACATAATTACAAAAAGGAAAAGTGAGGTAGGAGATATAAAGAAGACAAAAAAAATGAATATCCACAGTACAGACTCATGTAAGGTGAACAATTAAAAAACTATGTATTTTCTCCTTTTGATTAATTCAGTAGAAAGAGTCCAGCCTTCTAGATTTTCTTGGGAAAATTAAACCCTTTTATCAGAATTCAATGCAACTCAACTTTGAACTCTTATTATATGCAAGCTACTCTATTAGATACTATTGAAGATGAGGAAAAAATAAAAATAGACTCTTGCTTTCAACTAGTATGTAAAACATAACAAAATAATTTCTACACCAGAGAAACAAAAATATTATGAGACCAAAGTACAGACTTCCATAACCCTAAAGCTAGCATTTAAGATCACAATCAGGCCAGGCGCAGTGGCTCACGCCTGTAATCCCAGCACTTTGGGAGGTCGAGGCAGGAGGATCACCTGAGAGGTCAGGAGTTCGAGACCAGCCTGGCCAACATAGCAAAACCCCGTCTCTACTAAAAATACAAAAATTAGCCAGGTGTGATGGCAAATGTCTATAATCCCAGCTACCTGGGAGGCTGAGGCAGGAGAATCACTTGAACCTGGGAGGTGGAGGTTGCAGTGTGCTGAGATTGCACCACTGCACTCCAGCCTGGGCAACAGAGTGAGACTCTGTCTGAAAGAAAAAAAGAAAAAGATCATAATCTACCTTTCTGGCCAGACTTCACACTACAGATAAACACACACTCCAGCCATCCCAAACCACTTTTGCCAAACACATTACACATTTCACACTTCTATGTGTTTGCTCGTACCATTCCTGCAGACTAGAGTTCCTTTACTGATATTCCAATGAAGTCATTATTCATGCTTTAAGACCAAATTCCATTCCTTTTCCTTCCACCCACTCGGAATTATGGGAGGTAATTTAGGGCGAAAAAAGATACAAGAGAACATAGGAGAGGAATGAAAGATTCTGTACCAGAGAAACAATAAGATAAGTGAGAGTAAGGATTTGTCAGAACCTTCTAGAAAACCATCATTCCATGCTATACAGAAAATTAACAAGCCTAACAAGGTCTGACAGGAGGAATCCAAG
This sequence comes from Symphalangus syndactylus, assembly GCF_028878055.3. NCBI lineage: Eukaryota > Metazoa > Chordata > Mammalia > Primates > Hylobatidae > Symphalangus > Symphalangus syndactylus. The sequence goes on from NC_072425.2 coordinate 39,694,030, forward strand.
AGGTGAGAGAAAACCTGTCAAGATTATGGGATAACAAGAAAACCTGCAGCAGAAATTTGAGAAATGTGTCCAGGAATTATAAAACAGAAGGACTTAAAGCCACGCTTGGTCTTTTCATCTATTAGTCCAACAGGAAAGAAGTGTGTGAAAGTTAACCACTGATTACACAGGTGGCATCAAAGAACAGAATTTAGTTTTTACCGTTTTAAGATGCTGCAAAGATTAAGCACTTAACCCTAGAAGAGGGAACCTAATTAAGTCTGGAAGAATGCCTTTGTTCAGAAACTGGCCTGTCTCATCCAAAGGGCTCTGAACTAAAAATGGAGAGGTAGAAAGAAACAATGTAAGCTGATACAATTACTGCATCATTCATTCAACAAACATTGACCAGGCACTGTTCTAACACTGGGGATACAGCAGTCAACAGACCTGACAAAATCCTAGTGCTTATGGTGGGAGAAAGCCAATAAAAAAAAATAGATAATGATTTCACGTGATGATCAGCTTCGAAAAAAATACAGCCAAGTAAAGAAACAGAAAATGACAGCTACGGTACAAGGTGTAGAACTGAGGGAGGAAGTCTGGCAAATCTAACGGTAAAGCCAGAGAGAAAAGGAAGGCCCTGAAAGACGAAGGATCTCGACGTGTTTGACAACAATGAACTTGGCCAGAACATAATAAATGAGAAGGCTGGTAGTGGACAGGTGAAGAGGGAGGCAGAGCCAGAGTAAGGTAGAGAAGAAGTCTGGATATTATATTTAAGTGTGATGGAAGCCTCTGGAGGGGAGAGGATGTGGAGTCTGAATCACCTTTTTGATCACTCAGACTATTGACTGCAGAAAGGACTGTAGGCAGCTAAGCACAAGACAACCATGAGTTGGGCTAGGGTGGCAGCAACAAAGTTGACCCATGTCAGATACGATTATGTAAAGAAAGACTACAGACAGTCTTAGGAGAAAATTTTTTAGAAAAAGGGACATCACACACGCCACCTCCAATGTCAATAAACAAGTGGAGAGGATAATCACGCACGAAACATCACTGAGTTCCATGAGAGTAAGCGCTGTCACGTGTTGTGATCTCTCCAAAGCCCAGAACAACGCTTGGGACATCAGCAGGTACTGGGAAAAGATATTTTTTTCAATAAATTTTAACACTTTAACATAAGAAAGCACCTTACAGGTATAACCAAAATTTAGTGGGATGGGATTCAATATTGGTCTATAAACATTGAAGCTCTAGTAGGTGAGTAAACTTTCAAACAAACAAGCTTACTGAAACATTTACTGAGTGTCTTCTACATGTTACCAGTGTGGCACACTAAGAACAGAGAGTTAAGACCTGCCTCTCCTGTCTCCCAAGTTACAGTTCGCACCCTGGTGGTCCAGACAAGTCACACGCCTGAACAAACACCAAGAGGATTTGTGTGCAAATAAGACTGCTGGCAGCTGTCAGTAACCTTCAAGCAACTGTAGAGAACCACAGCAATATAACACAGAGAGGAACATGGCAGCATCCATGGTTTTAAAAGGGGGAAGAAAGTAAATGCTACCCACTTAGCAATTGAGCATAATGTCAACTCCAAGTAGAACTGTACAACAGAATATCAAAGGGAGGGTTTGTGGGCACTTAGACAAGAAAGAGGGGACCAGTAAGAGCCAACACATGCACCTGAGTAAGCCATTCCTGGCTAAAGTCTTGTCCTTTTTTGATAGAAGAATGGAGATTGGGAAATACATGATATACCTGAATTTTATTAAAATTTATTAATCCTAACTCTAGTAATATTTCAGGGGATAACATGGGAGGAAATGGACTAAAGTACAGGTCAGCTGCTGTATAGGAAACTGCCAAAATGGTCTTGAGAAAAGAGGTGATCAGTGAAAGAGAGTGACTGTCTAAAGAGAGGATCTGAAAGGAAATGTTTAAAAATAAAAACAAAATGATAAATAATATCAAGGCCAAAAGATATTGCCATTAGGGGTTTCTCAAGCAAACAGGCCAGCCAGGCCACCCTACAGTGAATGCCACAATTAGGAGGTGTTCCCTAAATTAATATGCAGACATAAATTTATTAATATTAATCAGATAATAGAAACCTGGGAAAGGAAGAGCACATACACCGGATAATAAAAATAAAAGCTCATGACAGTCTATAAAGCTGGGCAAAAATCAACCAGCTTTAAATTTCTTGGGGAAAATTCCAACTTCATACTTATGTTTTTAAAATTCTACAAGAAACAACAGCACAAAAGGGAAAGTTGGCTTTCTTAAGGGCTTTTGGTGAACAGCAAGGTAATGTAAGTGAAGTCGTTGAAAAAGCGAATTCAATGTTAGGCAACATTAAGAATCCAGAAAAAGGACTACCTATATCTAATTCAGTGAGTTGCTTTTTCGTACCCTACTTTAAGAAAATTGTTGGCCAGGCACGATGGCACCCGCCTGTAATCCCAGCACTTTGGGAGGCCGAGGCGGGTGGATCACCTGAGGTCAGGAGTTTGAGACCAGCCTGATTAACATGGTGAAACCTTGTCTCTACTAAATACAAAAAATTAGCTGGGCGTGGTGGTGCTTGCCTGTAATCCCAGCTACTCGGGAGGCTGAGGCAAGAGAATTGCTTGAACCCAGGAGGTGGAGGTTGCAGTGAGCAGAGATAGCGCCACTGCACTCCAGCCTGGGCAACAAGAGCGAAACTGTCTCAAAAAAAAAAAAAAAAAAGATTGTTAAAACAGAACTAAGACCAATGAAAGAGATTTGGATAGTCTACTTACAGTAAATGTTTACTAACTGAATACATGCACTGAATTCTGCTCCCTTCCAAAACTCCACTGAAATAATAGAGGGATTTAAAACATTTGGAACTACGAAGCAGGTGGGAGAATAAATTGACCTAGTACACTCGAAAAAGCTGAATCCCAAGACAGCAGTGGGAAAAGATAGGAAGCAAACCCACTTACACCACAAAACTCCCTCAAAATTCAGGAGTTCGTGGTTTAATACATCTCTGGAACTGGAGATGACAATGGGGCTAAAAATGAAGGATTCATTGGGCTGCATGAGAGCATTCAGATCTTCTGTGCAGTTGGACAACTGCCCCTCTTCTACCCAGAAGAGTTGGACCACACACAGGTACCACACAGAAAACAAAGGATGAAGTGGAAGTTTATACACTGAATACTGAAACTAACACCCACCCCAACCTTCTTTCCCTGCTTGAGTCCCAGGACTCTGGCAGCCAGACTAATATCCTTTCCAGGAGCCCAGAAGAGACTTGTTTGGGGAAATCTGATGAGTAGAAGAGAAATGACCAAACGATACTGACACTTAGTGTTTCCCAAAGAAAAAGGCGAGCCAGACCACTCTACAGAAAATGCCACAGCCAGCAATCCCATACCCAAATAACACAATGCTTTCAAACAATCTTTTAGGGCCCTGTTCCTAAATATTAATAATAACTAGATAGCTAAGGATGACGAGACATTTAAGGAATCTTTTACCATGACAAACAGGAAAAAATAACTTGGAAGAAAAAGATGACGCAGTTGCAAAGAGAAGTGAAATTAAAACACACACAGAGAGATAAGAATAGATGATGTAAAAACAATACAGAATACTGAAGAGAACAAAAGCACCCACTAGGAAATTAGAAATCATAGCAGAAATAAAAACGCAATAGAAATACTAAAAGGTAAATTAAGGAAATCTATTGCAATGTGGAGAAAAGACAAGGAGTTCAAAAATACTTTTAAAAGGTAAGAAAATTCAGAAATGGGGAAGAAATGGGGGAAAAAAATCCAAGAAAGAATTAAGAAAAAATTTTCCCAACTGCAAACCAGAAATTTCCAGATTGGAAGAGCCCATACTGTATCCAGCATAATGGATAGAAGGCCCATCGCTGAAAAATGTCAGAACGTGGGTTATAAGGAAGATCCTAAAAGGTTTGAGAGAGAATAAGTTTAATATGAAGAATCAAGAATCAGAATAGCAGACTTCAACAGCGACTCTAGAAGTCAGAAGGCAATGGAACAATTCATTTAAAATTCTGAGGAAAAATAATTTCCAACCTAGAATTCTGTATCCACTCAACTATTACAGCCGGGCGCGGTGGCTCACACCTGTAATCCCAGCACTTTGGGAGGCCAAGGTGGGCAGATTGCCTGAGGTCGGGAGTTCGAGACCAGCCTGACCAATATGGAGAAACCCCGTCTCTACTAAAAATACAAAATTAGCCAGGCGTGGGTGGCGCATGCCTGTAATCTCAGCTACTCAGGAGGCTGAGGCAGGAGAATCACTTGAACCCAGGAGGCAGAGGTTGCGGTGAGCCAAGATCGCACCTTTGCACTCTAGCCTGGGCAACAAGAGTAAAACTCCATCTCAAAAAAAAAAAAAAAAAAAAAAAAAAAAAAAAAATTCCAGGTATGATATGAAGGGAGATCTTAAATTGACAGCTTCGTAAAAAAGCAAGCCTGAAGAGTGTCCAGCCCAGTTTGGAGGTATGCGAGAGATCTATTCAGGAAATTGAAACTGAAATATCTAAGGTATCTGAGCTTACTCAAAGGAGATTCACACGACTAGGTGAGAGTTTATAAGCCAATTAGTTACAAGTGCATATTAATAGAAAGCTGGGTAGACAGTAGAACAAGACAACCATGATCTCCAAGAGTGACAAATGATGAAATATTACATGACTCAGCTGTTAAGAGCAACCACTTAGTCATAAGATGAAGACTAAACATTAGGCAGGGTGCGAGGGCTCACGCCTGTAATCCCTGCACTTTGGGAGGCCAAAGCAAGAGGATCGCTTGAGCCCCAGAGTTTGAGATCCGCCTGGGAAACATAATGAGAACTCATCTCTACAAAATAATTTTTAAAAATCAGCTAGGCATAGTGGTGCAAATCTGTGGTCCCAGCTATTCAGGAGGCTGAGGTGGGAGGATCACTTGAGCCTGGGAGGTTGAGGCTGCAGTGAGCTATGATCACACCACTGCACTCCAGCCTGGGTGACAGAGTAGACTCCATCTCAAACAAAAAAAAAAAGACTGAACATTGATCCAAACAAAGTTATGATGATGTATCTGCAGCAGAAGGATAAGGGCAACCTGAAGTAGGTGCACGGGGCAGGGCAGAGGATGGTGTTGGAAGACAGATCAATCTTTATCTTCTACAGTGGAGTCCAAAATTAATGTCAAAAATTGAAAAGTGAGGAGGTAGCAGTATAAGCATATTAAAGATATATGGGGGAAAAGCAGAAGAATTAAAGATTTAAAAGTGGTGGTCTCAGGGCAGCAGAAAATGTGGGGGGGGGGGTGGCTTTTTAAAATAACAAGCCCTAGAAATGCTTAACTCTTTAAAATACAAACATATGAGCTGGGCGCAGTGGCTCACACCTGTAATCCCAGCACTTTGGGAGGCTGAGACGGGCGGATCACCTGAGGTCAGGAGTTCAAGACCAGCCTGGCCAACATAGTGAAACCCCATCTCTACTAAAAATAAAAAAATAGCTGGGCATGGTGGCGGGCGCCTGTAATCCCAGCTACTAGGGAGGCTGAGGCAGGAGAATCACTTAAACCCGACAGGCGGGCGTTGAGTGAGCCAAGACTGTGCCATTGCACTCCAGTCTGGGCAACAAGAGTGAAATTCCATCTCAAAAAAAATAAAATAAAATACATATATGTGTAACTGATAAAAATAAAAATTATATAGATTTAATCATGAAAGCATAAAAGGAAAGTAAAGAAGTGGCCCAGAACAGTAAAAGTTCTGAAAGACTGACATTCAGACATGGTTGTAAAAACTAAAGGTGTTTAACTTTAAAACACACACACATATCTTGGCACACACTAAAGGCCAATTTCGGTTTTTTATTCTGTTTGGCTAATGGGTGCAGAATCAGAACAATAAAGTTACATGGACACAGAGCTCAGTAGTGCAAAATGAAATTTCTAATAACTGCCTGAATGTAGAACAAATGTCTCAGGAAGCAGTCAGTTATCTGTTGCTGGAAGTGTTTAAACAAAGACTGAACAAAATCCATGTAGAGGATGTGATATAAAATTCATGGCTACCTTGGTAGACCTCTTAAGCCCCTGACAGTTGTGTAATTCTGTAAAAGGATTCCATGTGACAATTTTCTTTGAATCAGTATCATTCTAAAATAGGACTAGAAACACTGGTAGGTGAAGAAGCTCAGGCACTCAGTACATTTGTGCTTCTTTTTCCTTTTATCCCACCTCCACCTCCTTTCAGCTTTTGGCTTTTCATTTCAAAAGTCTTAAATATATTTACATTTTATTAAAAATTACCTAAAACGGCCGGGTGTGGTGGCTCAAGCCTGTAATCCCAGCACTTTGGGAGGCCGAGGCGGGCGGATCACAAGGTCAGGAGATCGAGACCATCTTGGCTAACATGGTGAAACCCCGTCTCTACTAAAAATACAAAAAAAATTAGCCGGGCGTGTTGGCGGGCGCCTGTAGTCCCAGCTACTTGGGAGGCTGAGGCAGGAGAATGGCGTGAACCCGGGGGACGGAGCTTGCAGTGAGCCGAGATCGAGCCACTGCACTCCAGCCTGGGGGACAGAGCAAGACTCCGTCTCAAAAAAAAAAAAAAAAAATTTACCTAAAACATTTTTGGAACCAAATGAGATACAAAAACTTAAAGAGCATAAAGGGAAAATGTATGTCTGAATGGGAGAAAGCTGGAAGATAAATGAGAAGGTGGTCTGATGTAGTGGTAGGAAACAAATTGAAGAGTTGGGTGTCCCTGAATCCATTCTGGACCTTGTAGTTCATGGCCATGGAACACTAAACAGGTCACTGTGCCCAGTTAGGTATGAGACTTTGGGACTATGGCAAGAGCAGGTAGATTTCCTGGCAGGGTAACAGGGCAGAGATACATGACTAAGTCATAAACACATAAGAGCAACAAAAGAGCCACCATAGGTTAGTCAATAACTATGAATAGAAGATTACTTTTTTTAAATTTCTAGAATCTGCTCTATCAAAGAAGAAAACTCATTTATTAGCTTAAAAGCTGGTCATTTCAACATGAAAATTAAAATATTACCCATATTATAGGTACAATCTTTTCTATGGGACTGCCTCAAAAGTCACTGTGACTTGCATACAGGCATCTGAAGCTTTGTTATTTTCTTACTCAAGGACAGTATTTTTTTCACTCTGTATAATAAGATGCTGTCATGCCTACAGACACAATAACTTTATCCTAAAGTTTACTGAACTTCATCCTGACCAGTGAAGCATAAACACAAACCAAACTTCAAAAATAACATCTATGTTCCTTTAGGGCACTTTTGTATTTCTAGTTTTTAGTTTTGAAAATTAGTTTAAAATCTAGCAAGGAATTATCAGTGTTTTACACCTTGTAAACTATACTAATATTTAGCTATATAAGAAACACAGGGCCAGGAACGGCGGCTCACACCTGTAATCCTAGCACTTTGAGAGGCCAACGCGGGCAGATCACCTGAGGTCAGGAGTTCAAGACCAGCCTGACCAACATGGTGAAACCCCATCTCAACTAAAAATAAAAAAATAAAATTAGCTGGGCATGGTGGCAGGCGCCTGTAGTCTCAGCTACTTGGGAGGCTGAGATAGGAGAATCACTTGAACGTGGGAGGCAGAGGCTGCAGTGAGATGAGATCGTGCCATTGCACTCCAGCCTGAGCGACAAAGTGAGACTTCCTCTCAAAAAAAAAAAAAAAAGAGAGACAGAGAGAGAAACACAGATTCAGTTGGGCTCTGAAACACTGACAAAGCTACACCCCTCCGTAGCATCTCCCGTAACAGACTGCACACAGAAGGAAAAGTCTCATTCTTTATTGAGCCCAGTACTTAGCCTGACAGCACACCAGCCCATAAACATTGAACAGAACCAAAGCATGCAGCCAGCTTGGGATTCTCTTTTTATTCTACCGATATTCTTGGTTCTTTTATTTTACTTTTCAGCATCTTCCCTTTGTCCTGAGTTTCCTCATTGCTGCACTGGGCAGAAGCAGTGCTGCTTGTCATCTTCCAGGTCACACTCTGAACAAAATACTTAAGACTGGAGCTTTACCCAGTCTACTCCCAGGCAGGCACTGAGAAAATGGGCCAGAAGAGCTTTCATTATGCTCTGTGGGCCAGAAACAAGAGGTGTGTTGCAGGGAAATGGGGGAAGGGGGTGTGGCAGAAGGGAAAGAAGGCCCTCATTCTTATAAAATAAATCTATCGTCCAGTGCTGATTACCTGTCATACTGAGGTTTTGGTGAGGCCCAGAGGGTTCTAGCTTATGATGTGCCTTTTTTCCTGATTGGCTAATATTAATGTATTCACCAAGACTTCATTATAACCTAGGAACACATGCTAGCAAGGTAGGGTTCAAAAGCCCACCAGAATTAAACATTTTGAATGGCAGCTAGTTTTAATTTTCAGGTTCATTCCCATTTCTCTCCATTGGCAAGTTATATTTGTTTTAACCATAATCTTGACAAGTATCAGCACCACAAAATAAATGTTTAGTCTCCAAATACTCCATCCCTGTTCCATATGTATTCAATAAACATTTATTGAGGATCTATTATCTGCTTGGCCCATCATCCCTATCCTCAATTCTTTCTCCAACCAAAGATAGCATTCCATCTCCGGATGGCCACTTGGAGTTTAAGTGATGACTGTAACTGCCCCTCTGCTGCAGCAGACTTGAAGAAAGGAGAAAATCCTCCAGTGCAGATGATGGCTCCCCTTCTTGCTGCTGGCCCAGCTGACCCCATAGCACTTCATATTATCAAGTTTCAAACTTGAAGGATTCTTTTGTCAATAATTTACCCTACCTAATATCCCTTGGAGATCTCAAATCACTAATCTGAGAAACAATGATTCAGGTGAAAGGGTTTTAAGTTATAATATACTTGAGTGACTTGAAATTTACCTACTTTTGCCAGTATTTTAAAGAAGAACATGAAGTTTGTGACGCACTTAAACTCAGTTTCAGCGCTGAGTGATTCTTAGTTAAGAGTCACCTGATCCAACAACCTTATTGTTGCTTCTGGTTTCACCGTAATCACTTTTGTTGTCATTTAGGAGAATGAAATTGAGAAGCAGTATTTCAAGCAGTGTTACTCAAAGTGTGCTGTGTAGGAGAGCAGTTCAAGATACAGTGAAAAAAAATTTTAAAGGACAGATAAGTCCGATAAAGGCCAGTTAAGCAAAGTTAAACTGGTTTCCTGGGAGGCAGGGCAATGACCCTAAATATGTTAATATGCATGATTACTTTTCAAATGGGGTTGGGGGGCCAGTGAGGGGGTGGTATGAAGTGAGTAAGAAGAACCTTTCAAACTTTTCTGACCTCAGAACCCTTTTTTTGGCAGAACACCTTGTATCCCTGGTGCTTTGGAAGCACATACTTGGGAGAAATCCTAATTAAGATATTCTTATATAAGAAACATTTAAATCTTTAAAAGCGATGGCATGTAGAGCACCATCTATCATATCTTAGAGCCTGATTTAAGTAGCAGATCCTTCCTCACCCAGAAGGCTCCCAGCTCAATTTGCTTGTTGCAACCTCAAGATAAATAAGTGTTTCTACTTGGTCTTGGTTTACTTTCTCAAATTACATTAAACTATAAACTTTTTAAACTAGCAGCAAACTAGAATTGCTTTCAGTTTTAAAATGAAGTGCCTTATTAAAGTATTATTTCCAAACTTTCATAAATGAAATCTGCTATCAGCAGTGTACATTCAAAAATGTTTTTCTTGATGAAAAGTATGGCTAGTTTCAAAATATGTCAAAATATATTTAAAACTTGGTATCTTTAGAATTGTCTTCCAACACCTGTGGTTTCAGAATTGTCATGAAAATACCAAACCACATGCAAAATAGATTTGGAAAAACTTTGAGGCTTAGCAAGCAAGGAATAAAACTCTCTTAAATATGCTGAGTTTTTAAAATGAAGTTCATTATTTTAAAAATTCGGCTCTTGCTCTGATGGTAGGAATCTCTGTCTTTGTAATTTGATATTAATGTGCACACTAATCATTTGTGCTCCAGAGTCAACTTTATTGAGGCCATTTTCTTCACCTTTCACTCTCTTACTGCTCTCCAGAGCCTTGTTGGTCCTCAATATTAATAACACAAGCATCACTTACATTAACCCTTTCGAAGGCCATGAATCTCCAAAGACTGACTAAACATATAAATATCCATTACTTATTTAAAAGTGTATTTTCAGGAATTGGTGAATTATGGGGAAAGAACACAATTATAGTAACAAGTAGTAAACTTGCTGCCATGACAGACTTGTTCAGACTTAGTTCTTAGAAGAAAATATGGAAGGGCCCTGGAGGAAATGCACAGTAGCCATTGGTCCTTACTTAAGAGTCTGAAGTTTATAACTACCACTTTCAGACTCTGCTCCAAACTGTCGTACCCTGGCCTCTATAGTTTGAGGTGCACTGATTTAAAACCAACCTACACACAGACTTTAAAGAGAGAACAAGCAGGCGCGGCGGCTCACACCTGTAATGCCAGCATTTTGGGAGGCTGAGGTGGGCGGATCACCTGAGGTCAGGAATTTGAGACCAGCCTGACCAACATGGTGAAACCCCGTCTCTACCAAAAGAAAAAAAAAAAAAATTAGCCGGGTGTAGTGGTGGGCGCCTATAATCCCAGCTACTTGGGAGGCTGAGGCAGGAGAATCCCTTGAACCCGGGAGGTGTGGGTTGCAGTGAGCCGAGACCGCACCACTGCACTCCAGCCTAGGCAACAGAGCAAAACTCCGTCTCAAAAAAAAAAAACAACAAAAAAAAACGAAACAACAAACAGCAAACACAATCTCCAAAATTAAGTGACAAAAAAAGTGGTATCTAAGGTACATTCAATCTACCACTTAATATAGTAGTTCTCGGAACAGCAGAGGGAAATACAGCAGGAAGTGCACAGGCTTGGAACTACTCCCAGTTTTACACTACTTGGGCGATCCTAGGCAAGGTACCTAGCCTTTCTGAGTTTCTGTTTCCTCCTCTGTAAAATGGGGCTAACTGGGACCCACCTGAGAGTTATGAGAATAAAATGAGAACTGCAGGTAAAGCGCTTAGCCCAGAGGCTACCACACAGTAAATCTCCAGCAATGATTGGTGTTCTCTATATTCTATATGCTCATGACTTAAAGCATTTTCTGAAATCCAGTTCTGGGTCTTCAATTCCCTATGGAAAATACTACCTGGAGGTATTAATATCAGTAACACCTCAAGTCAGTCCATACAAAATTGAATTCATCTTCCCCTCTCCACATACTAGTCCCCATCTCAACTATCATGTCTAGCCATTATAATACCCTTTTTCCGTGATGTGGTGTTCAAAACACCTGTTCTTTCCTTCTCTTTCATCCCACATATCCAGATTAAGTTGGGAAGGTCTATTTTATTTTGACTCCACAATAACTCTTCTCTGTTTCCTGTTTACACTGGTATGAGTTACTGAACAGCTTCCTGGGTGGCCTCTGCCTTCTATTTCTCCCATTCAGGTGCAGGTACGCTGTCAAATTAATCTTCCTTAAACCACTCTGAAAACCCCTCCATGGCTGCCCATTTTCCTCCCCTTCAAATATGAATGCCTTCCCCACATGTAACATCTCTTCACTCTACTCTGGTCAGGTCTCCTTTCCATACTGACATGCAGCAAGTTATTGTCTGTTTCCTTGCCTTTGATCCAGCTGTTCCTTTACACTGGAATGCCTTCTCTCCCTGCTTTCTACTAAAATCTGTCTGCCCTTCACTGTTTCTAAACCCCATTCTTCCAGACAAGATCTTCGGTTGGAGAATCATTTTCAGGAAGCCCACTCCCCAACTATTCTTTCCTCTCTTGGTTTCCCCATCCCCTGAACTCCTCGCCACCCAATTTAGCCTCTTATTATTTATGTTTGTTTCTCTCTTTGCACTCATTTTCCAGACACAGTTTACAATCTAGCGGCCAGGCGCGGTAGCTCATGCCTGTAATCCCAGCACTTTGGAGGCCAAGATGGGCGGATCCCTTGAACCCAGGAATCTGAGACCAGCCTGGGCAACACAGGGAGACGAGACCTCGTCTCTACAAAAAAACACAGACAAGGCACAGTGGCTCATGCCTGTAATCTCAGCACTTTGGGAGGCCAATGCGGGCAGACCATCTGAGGTCAGGAGTTCGAGACCAGCCTGATTGAAACTCCATCTCTACCAGAAATACAAAATTAGCCAGGCGTGGTGGCACATGCTTGTAATCGCAGCTACTTGGGAGGCTGAGGCAGGAGAATCGCTTGAACCTGGGAGGCGGAGGTTGCAGTGAGCTGAGATCGTGCCATTGTACTCCAGTCTGGGCAATAAGAGCGAAACTCCGTCTCAAAGAAAACAAAAACAAAAAAAGGCCAGGCGCAGTGGCTCACACTTGTAATCCCAGCACTTTGGGAGGCCAAGGCAGGTGGATTACCTGAGGTCAGGAGTTCGAGAGCAGCCTGGCCAACATGGTGAAATCCCACCTCTACTGAAATACAAAAATTAGCCCTGTGTCATGGTGGGCACCTGTAATCCCAGCTACTCAGGAGGCTGAGGCAGGAGAATGCTTGAACCTGGGAGGTGGAAGTTAAAGTGAGCCAAGATCACACCACTGCACTTCAGCCTGGGTGACAGAGCAAGAGTCCATTTCAAGAAATATAAAATAAAATAAAATAAAATAAATACAAAAATTAGCTGGGTGTGGTAGTGCATGCCTATAGTCCCAGCTACTTGGGAAGCTCAGCCAGGAGGATAGCTTGAGCCCAGGAGACTGACGCTGCAGTGAGCTGAGATCTCACCACTGCACTCCAGCCTGGGTGACAGAGAGAGACCCTGTCTCAAAAAAAAAAAAAAAAAAAACAAAGAAAAGTTTCCAGCCATTTTGTAATCTTAAGAATGAAAACCATATGCTTACATACTGAAACCAAAAGGAGAGTGGGTCTTTGATAAACAAGGAGTCTCATATCAGCCCTGAAACACTACTTCTGGACTTACTTTGGGTAAGAAATACATTTTTATCTAGTTTATATCTAGTTTCTTTCAGTTTTCTGTCGTATGCAGCTGGATCTAACTCTTAAATGATACTCTGTCTCACAATAAAATTACCACAAGAATATAAACCAGGCTGGGTGTGGTGGCTCATGCCTGTAATTCCAGCACTTTGAGAGGCTGAGGTGGGCAGATCACTTCAGCTCAGGAGTTCGAGACCAGCCTGGGCAACATGGCAAAACCCCATTTCTACAAAAAACACAAAAATTAGTAGGCATGGTGGTACCTGCCTGTAGTCCCAGCTACTCGGGAGGCTGAGGTGGGAGGATTGCTTGAGTCTGGGAGGTGGAGGTTGCAGTGAGCCAAGATCCACTACTGCACTCCAGCCAGGATGACAGAGCAAGACCCTGTCTCAAAAATAAAAATAAAATTTTTGGAAGTCAGGGTACCTTTCCAAAACTCAAACACAAAAACATTTTTAAGGGAAGGATTAATGGTTATTAGAACATCAGGGAGATTTAGTTTACATTAATATTGTAATTTCTGAGATACATTCATGAGTTGTGCAGTTTGCTAAAAGCTTCTGAGGCAAGTTTTATTATTGTTTATATAAAGAATGTGGCCCAAATAACTCAACTAGTGAGAAGGTGGGATTCAAATTGATATAGTCTGGCTATAGAGCCCACCCTCCTGCCAGTACACAATAATGTTCAATCCTCTGGATTCTAATAGCTGTTTAGAGAAGAAATAGTGAAAGGACTTCTGACGAAGGCAAAAGTCCACTCAGCGACTAAGGGAAGATGATTTAGTTGGCAATGAGGAAGTATAACAGACTAAATTCAAATAGATTTTATTAAGAAAATCACTTGGGTAATTATTATTATTTTGTTAACTATTACCAAAGTTACAGATGTGAAAGGATGCCTCTATGCTTTAATTTGGTTATTAACAAGATTGAACGTATTTACACACTAGTTTATTTCCTTCTGTAAATTATGCATTGCAAGGATGCATTTTATACACTGTGAGAACTCTTTATGTCAGAGATATTCTAAATAATGACGTGACTTTTCAGTTTAATTATTTAAAAAAAAAAACAAACCTGAAAGTAAGCAGGTTAAAAACAAAAGAAAACAGAGGCACTCTCTTTTTCCCTCTTTAGTATATTCTACTCAGTATTACAGCTCCTTAAGTGTATTAGCTGGAGGTGGAAAGAAAAATAAGGAAAATAAAAACTATCAATTTTTTGATACTCAATTTTGAAACAAAGATAAACACAGACAGAAGTGAGACTTCAAAAGAGGTAGAAAAGGAGACTGTGAGCTAGAGAGAGAAGAGGTTATACTAACACCCAAGGTGCTCTTGAGGGACCATGGCTTGCAAGAATACTAACTCACTACTTAACCATTATTCCAACCTCAAATGCTCTTCTTCATCTGAAGCTGTCCTTAGCTCAGAATGGGAAAGATATAGTGGGAGTGGGCAAAAAAGACAGACAGGGGTTTCAGCAATGGCTTGAACAGCATCACTAGGACAAGAAGATAACTAACTGTGTGACTTTGAACTATGAACTGTGAAGTTCATAATGGGGCTGTAAGTAAAATGTTAGAAACACTATAGAAGTCTGATTTAAAGACAAAAGAAAATGGCAAAACCATAGCAGATAGTATTGGCTGCCTACCCAGCCACCATGCCCGCTCCTGCATCCCTGCCGCCGCCTTGCTGGCAAAGTCCTCCTTTTGTTCTGGTGTTGCTCTGCCCCTCACTTGACTCAGAGGGAAGTCCTGGTTAGTCTAAACCAATTGCAGAGTCCTTTGCCTTCCTCTTGTTAGAGCTTGTTTAGGGATGAGTGTGCAGCCCTCTCTAATTCCCATGAAAGGAAAACCACTGGAGATTGTCAGCTCAGCAAAAGACGGTAAGAAGAGCCATAGCCATCTTGGGATCTTGAGGGGAGCTAATTAAGAAAAAGCTACCTTCCGTAAAATGACAAAAAAGAAAAAGGAGAGAACTTATGTCCTTGCTGACATCATCAAGCCACTGAACTAACCAACCTGAAAGCTACCCTACACCTTGACCTACTGGAGATAACCAATTTTCCTTAATGTTTTAGCTATTTGGATTTAAGCGGTTTTTTTTTATTATTATTATTGTTTGTTTCTTTGTTTAAGACAGGGTCTCATCCAGGCACAGTGGCTCACGCCTGTAATCCCAGCACTTTGGGAGGGCGAGGCAGGCACATCATAAGGTCAGGAGTTCGAGACCAGCCTGGTCAACCCAGAAACCTCGTGTCTACTAAAAATACATAAAATTAGCCAGGCGTGGTGGCAGGTACCTGTAGTCCCAGCTACTTGGAGGCTGAGGCAGGAGAATCACTTAAACCCGTGAGGCAGAGATTGCAGTGAGCCAAGATTGCACCACTGCACTCCAGCCTGGGCAACAGAGCAAGACTCTGTCTCAAAAAAAATAAAAGACAGGGTCTCACTCTGCCACCCAGGCCGGAATACAGGCACGATCATAGCTCAATGCAGCCTCAACCTCCCAGACTCAGGAGATCTTCCTCCCACCTCAGCCTCCTGGTAGCTGAGACCAAAAGCACACGACACCATACCTGGCTAATTTTTTTTGCTATTTTTTGTAGAGATTGGTCTCACTATATTGCCCAGGATGGTCTAGAACTCCTGGCTTCAAGTAATCCTCCTGCCTCAGCCTCCCAAAGTGTTGGGATTATATGTGTGAGCCACCAAACCCAGCTTTTTTATTTCTTACAGCTGTAACATTATAATGAAGAATTTTCTGAGATCATAATCATGATTATATTATCACAAATCTACAAAAACAAACAAACAAACTTTAATACCTTCCCTGCTACTTAAATATCTTGAAGTAATCATGTTTTCAATTTTTCCATCTTCCTGCTGGTTTTTTTACTTTACATATTATAAACATATCCAGAAGTCAAACACTTCCATTTAATAATTTTCAGCATTTCTGGCAACCTTAAAAATTGGAATAAAAGTTGCTTTTAAGGGTTTCCCTACTAAATGAAAGTCTAAATATCTGGTTGTGGGATATTGTAGAGAGCAACTAAAAGGAATAATAATATTTTCACAAAAAAATAAATTCCAGGGGTTTATCAACCAAATGTTTGTTAAATGAATCCTATTTTACAACATTATCGTATTATACAATTACAAAGGAGTCCCCCAGAGGGGAAAAGCTGGCATCCCTCTATTGTGTATAATAAAACATACTGAAAAATGTAAATCTGTTTTTTAAATTGCCAAAAAAATTACTAAATTTTGTACAATGCATAAATTCAAAATTGGAACATTATGCTATGCTATATTCCAAATAAATTAGAAAACAAAAAGTACCAAAAAGGAGGAAATATTACTGTGTCAAAAACTTTAACCATCTTCACAGAGTGAATTCCCACAGCAGAGATAACAATGTCTAACTCTTTAATGACTTAAATTTTTCACCAGCTCAAACATGTTTTCTTTACAACGTTTGCCATAAAGTCTCACCCTTTTGTGCCTGCTATAAAAACATCAGCACTGTAAATCTAACTGGTCCATTACTTCAGTGCACTAGCCCTTTCCCATCCACCTTCACCCAGTAACTTACACCTTTATAAGTATACTTGCTCCATACATGACATGTATACCTTCAACAGACAAGCTGCTTAAGAGAGCTCCTGAAAATTCTGTTAAGAATCTTCCAAAGAAGAATCTTTTTAAAATTTTTACAATGAATTTTAAAACCCCAGTGTTCTAAGGTAGGAGTTCAATCACCTCTATCCATGGAGGGAAACAGAATATCTGTTAATTCATTCAAATATTTCATGAGTACCTACCATGTATTGGTACCAGCTAAGCACCAAGATGGCAATAAACAAAGCAAACATGGCCCCTCTCTTCATCAACTCGGCCTAGAGCAAGGGTCAGCAAACATTTTCTGTAAGGGGACACAGAGTAAATATTTATGCTTGCAGGCCATAAGGCTTCTGTCACAACTACTCAACTCTGCCACTGTCATATGAAAGCAGCTATAGACAAGTAAATGAATTAGTATGACTATGTCCCAATAAAACCTTGTGAATGGAGAAATTAAAATTTCATAATTTATGAAATAGATTTCTCATGAAATCATATTCTTTTGATTTGTTTCAACCACTTAAAAATGTAAAGACCATTCTTAGGTTGCAAGCCATACAAAAACAGGTAGCAGGTCAGATTTGGCCCATGGGCTGTAGTTTGCCACCACCTAGTCTAGACATTAATATTAACTGTAAAATTACGTGTTTACTGCTTTAAGCGCTCACAGGGAAAACACACAAGGCTATAAGAGTTTAACGAGGAGACATGGCCTAGTTTGAAGGGATCAGAAAAGGCTTTTCCAAGGAAGTGACTTTCAGGCTGAAACTTAAAGCAACCAGCCAAAAGCCAGGGAGCAAAGCAAAGAGCCTTCTAGACAAGTGAACCACATATGTAAAAGCCCTCTAAGAGGAAGGAATACAACCAACTGAAGAATCTGTGAGGCTGCAGTGCAATGAGCAAAGAAAAGCACAGCACAAGGTGACCTTATAGGGAGATGGAGATCAGCCACACATGGGGTCTTGTTGTCCAGGGTCAAGTGTTCTGGTCTTTGTCCTAAGAGCAATGGCAAACCATTGAAGGGTTTTAAGTAGGAGAGGAACACAATCAGCTTGGGATTTTTCAAAGATCACCAAGACTGCAATACGAAGAAAAATTAGAAGGGAGCATGAACAGTTACGGAGAGATATGTAACCAAAGTACTGGGCTGGAGATGACACAGGCTTAAACCGGAGTGCTGGCAGTGACGTTGAGAAGGTCAAAGAGGCAAGATGTGGTGACTAGATATAGAAGCGTGACAGGCAGGTTCCCTACAGGACTCGAATCTCGTTTCCACAACCAGGACATTGGTATCATTCGATGAACCAGAGATAAAGTACTGAAAAAGCCGGGGGTGAGGGGTACGATTTTGAGGACAGATTTAAACATGTTGAGTTTGAGTTGCCTGTACAATATTCCAGTGTAAATGCTAATTAATCAGTTGGATATAAGGATCAGTGACCAGGACAGTAATTTAGTTTGGGAACTGTTAAAAACAGACTGTAACTGAAGCCATACGAGGGATAAAATTACCTAGAGAAAGGGTAAGGAATAGTGGCTCTCAAACTTGGTGCCACATGAGGGCTACCAGGGGAACTTTTAAAAGTTTTGATGCTGGCTACTCTGGGTGTACTACTATGGGTTAGCCCTGCTCTGCAAGAAGCACTTATAAAACAGGAAAAAAAAAATTTTTTTATGCCCAGCCAGCAGTCTTGGACCAATACATAAGAATCTCCGGGAATAGGACCCAGGCATCACTTCCATAACATTTGTAAACTTCTCCAAGTGATTCCAATGTGCAGCCAAGGATGAAAGGAAAAGAAAGCCTAAGACATTAAGAATTAATCGTACTGTACTACAGAAAGGACAAGACATTAAGACACTAAGCAGGTTTCTAATCCGAGCTACCTCATAATGTATCTGTCTGACCTCAGTCTACTTCATATCTCTACATTCTAGTTTAGATCAACAGAGAAGTGACAGTAGGTTTATCTCGTATATCCCCTATAGTCCCAAAAATCTGAGGCAAAATTACAAAATTGAAATATTTCATTCTTTCTTTGCAATTTGAGCAGGGGCAAGGGGAGCATAGAAAAACAACTATCAACCAATTACTGGTAGTAGAATATATTTTTATGAATAATTTTCCCAGGCCAATAACATTTTTAAATGACTGTACGGTTAATACATCAAATAGTATTTGATAGTATAGTATTTGTTAAGCCTGGAAGCATTCTAAGTGGACTAGCTTTGCTGTACCATGCTACTCTCCAGATGGCAACTGTAGAAAGTTTAAAATGGTGGCATGAAATTTAACTTGGAAATTCCTTAATTCAGAATTTTATCTTTAGAAAAGTAAACCTTTTCTAAAGATAAAAAAGTAGGTCGGGTGCAGTGGCTCACACCTATAATCCTAGCACTTTGGGAGGCCAAGGTGGGAGGATCGTTTGAACCTGGGAGTTTGAGACCAGCCTAGGCAACACAGTGGGATCCTGTCTCTACAAAAAATTTAAAACATTAAAAAAATAGCCAGGCATGAGCTCATGCCTATAGTCTCAGCTACTCAGGAGGCTGAGGTGGGAGGATCACTTGAGCCCAGGAGATCAAAGCTGCAGTGAGCTATGATCATGCCATTGCACTCTAGCCTGGGTGACAGAGCAAGACCCCGCTTCAAAAAAAAAAATTAGTAAACTGCAATTTAAGATTTGGGAATTGGCCGGGCATGGTGGCTCATGCCTGTAATCCCAGCACTTTGGGAGGCTGAGGCGGGTGGATCATCTGAGGTCAGGAGTTCGAGACCACCCTGGCCAACATGGTGAAAACTCATCTCTACTAAAAATACAAAAAAAAAAAAAATCAGCTGGGCGTGGTGGCGAGCACCTGTAATCCCAGCTACTTGAGAGGCTGAGGCAGTAGAATCACTTGAACCCGGGAGGCAGAGGTTGCAGTGAGCCGGGATTATGCCACCGTACTCCAGCCTGGGTGACGAGAGCCAAACTCCGGTTCAAAAAAAAAAAAAAATTACCATTTCTACATTATTTTCCAATTTTGAAATTAACTTTGATTTACATATTTTGAGGAGTAGATCCTCTATACTAACAGCACAGTATTCAGAAGATGAAGGAAAAAAAAAGGCTTCATGCAATGACTTCTGTTCCTGTTAGATCAAGTTTACTTTGTAGGTCGTAATTTAACTGAGCAACTTTAGTCTCTGCTGGTAATTCCCACTACATTCTTCAAATTTAATTTTTACCATCCCACTTCAAACTCCACAAAGCTGATATAGATGACGGCATTAATAAAATTGTGAAAGCACAGTTAGCATATGCAAATATTAACCAGCATTTGTAAACCTCTTCTGATTGTTTTTTATTACTCCCAAAACAGAATATGAGCGCTACAAAAAGACAGTCAAATATACAGCCTTCAATTTGAAGACAATGGGATGAGACAGTAGACAAAAGTCTCCTAAAGCTAGACTGACAACGGGCAGTTTGTTCAACTCGAAAGATTCTCCTCCATCCCTCTGACAACATCTAAGGTTAGAACTGAAGGACACAGAACTTCACAGAACTTGCAAAATCTCCTGGCCTCCAAAGCACTGCTGTGAGAAATAATCATCTAGCCATGAAGGACAAAGACTTATGGCAATTTGCTAAGTAATCTTTCAAAAGATTCATTCAAACTGGTTTGTCAATGGGAAAGAGCATTTAATAAATCTGAAGATTTACAAGTGAACTTTTAAGTTTAACATTACAAGGATAGAAATTATGTCAGGTTATACCAGAACAAATGAATTATAGGGAGATGGGAATAAATTTTAAGAGCCTTAGGGAGGATTAGTACTGTAAAAAGAAACTCAAGACTATCTTACTTTTATGTTTCCCTCAAAAGACTTTTAGGCAAAGACTATCATGTGTTCGTTTGTATTGAGCAATTACCAATATTAGTAAACAACTTGTAATGGTCACTAATTTTTAAAAAAATAATTTAAAAAGTTCTTTAAGAGCCCTGACTCACTAGACACTTTTAAGATCCTAGATGTACATAGCTGATACAGCACAAATTATTTTGCCAATAATCTGTTCCTCTAGCAATGAAATACTAGTATAGAATGTGACACTTTTCTTTGATCTAAATCCTAAAACAGTATAATTATTTTGATGGAAAATTATGATACCCAGACACTGCCAAGAAAATGAAAATAATACCAGGACAGATTACAAGAGATCAAAGTTTGGAAGACCACAAACTCTTTTATGAGAATCTACAACATAGCAAGAGACTGTAAGGGAAAATAAATTATATTTCAAAAGTGAAGCCCTGCTACAAAAAGAAAATGCCCTTTATTTACATTGATAAAACCTGCCAGAGCTTTAAAGTTGCTGAAGATAATGCTGAGAAAAGCTAAACTAAACTGCAGATTACCTCAAAGCACCTGTTTTCACGTGTTGCGTAGGTTATCATTAGAGTTTGCAGACAAGCTCTTTTAAGATGTTGTAGCCACTGCTCCATCTAAAACATACACATTAAGCAGGTCATCAGGAGCAAAGGAAAATCCTGAACAATTTTGCAAGCTGATGGTACCACTGGAAGAACAGGAAGGGATATAGAAAAGGCAGGTAAATTTTAACTTAAACAGTCCAGGTTTGAGTTTAGAAGAGGACGGCTTGGCAAAATTAATCAACCAGCCCACAGAATTCAAACAGTGGATGGGTCAGGTCTAGATTCATATTCAATGCCACTTGCCAGCCAGAGGTTCAAATATATGTCTACATATTCCCTCCAGTGACTACTGCTGAGCAACTACTAAGTACAAGGTACAGGGAGGCACTGCAGTAGATACACAAATAAGGAAAACAAAAACAGTTCCTGTGCTCAAGAAGCTTACAATCCATTAAAAGGGATGAAACAAACATATTCTGAGTGAAAATACATTCGAGAAAATACATTCTGGTAGGGAGCGGTGGCTCATGCCTGTAATACTATCACTTTGGGAGGCCGAGGTGGGTAGATCACCCGAGGTCAGGAGTTCAAGACCAGCCTGACCAACATAGCGAAACCCTGTCTCTACCAAAAATACAAAATTAGCCAGGCGAGGTGGTGCATGCCTATAATCCCAGCTACTTGGGAGGCTGAGGCAGGAAAATCGCTCAAACCCAGGAGGCGGAGGTTGCAGTGAGCTGAGATTGCACCATTGCACTCCAGCAGCCTGGGCAACAAAAGCGAAACCCCGTCTGAAAAAAAACAAAAAGAAGAAGAAGAAAATACTTTTGAGACCCCTAAGAGAGGCTGGAGAAGATGTGGAGTTGCAACCCTATTTTGTTTAAAAACACATATAGGAACAACAGTATTCTAAAACTGGTGATGCTCCTGAAAGGAGCGTTAAAATACCAGCCGATTAGTAACATTTCACAAATGAAAAAGGATGCCAAAAATCTCAAAAAAGAAAAAAAAAAAAAAATGACCAGCTCTTTGGCACAAAACCTGCTCCTCAATGCTCCACTGAACACTACAAGCCCCTAAAGCTGAACTTAAAAGCATGTGACAGCTGTTGATTGATTATAGGAATCCACAGGAAAAAAAATGCACCCCTTGGGTGCATGACATGCATCTTATCTGTAGAACAAGGCATGGTCTACAGTGAGAGGAGGTAAAAAAAAAAAAAAAAAAAAAAAAAGAAAATGTATATGATAGCATTCTGAAAAGTATATCGTGGAGCTAGACAAATGCAAGACCCACTATCTGTTTTAAAGCAGAGTTCTGATGCAGCACCCATCCCTCCAAAATTTAACTGTTCATGCACTGAACAAGCTATCCATAAACTATCAGTACTTTTCTGTCTTAAAGGCATTTCACCACCAAAAGGGAATGTAAATTAACTCAATTCTGAAAAGAAAGGCAATCTGAAAAACACCTTTTTGGTGAAATTTATATTTAAGTAAATATTAAAGTGCACCCAACTAGACCCCCCCCATTCCTAACCAGTTGAAAGTTATGTGCAATTCTACACCTTTATATGTTAATATGAAAACTGTGATATACCAAGCCTCTCCTTCCTAACACCTCTACATATAGTTTTTCTTTGCTATTATAACTGAATAGGAATGTTTCACTACACCAAAAAGCCTGACTATAATGCTAGCAGAAAAAAAAAAAAGCAAACGGGTAAGCAAACACTCAAAAAAAAAAAAAAAAAAAAAAAAGACTCGAAGAATAGGATGATAGGATGGATACCTAATAAAACATAAATGTCCCCCATTCATCTGCAAGTCATTTTCTCTCTAACAGATCTCAGATTTTCAGAACAAGTATGCAGGTTATTTAAAACTGAGTTATATATAGTCATTTAGCAGCAGCAAAAACACTTCTGGCATTATCACAGATGCTAGATCTCTGGAGGAATTTTTTTCCCCCAGACTAGCATTTTTCTTCACCAAGAACCAACCATCCATTATTTCTAAAAACAAGAGCCCTTTTCTGCCCCCTAAAACAAACAAATCACAGACCACAGTTAAATTCTACGCTAACGAAACTGTGAGATTACATCCCAGGCGTTGTCAGAGCCTATTTTTCATACACCACCACAAGACAGTTTGATGCAGTATTCCTGATTGCTTTTTATAGTATTTGTAAATACACTCACTAATCCACTAAATTAGGTAATTTACAAACAGGTCCTCTCAGTTATTAGTGGACAGTAGTCAAGTTCTATTACATTTGATCCTGATACAGTTGTCTAAACATTTCCACCCAGGTTAAGGGCTCGGAACCGAGAGAAGGAGGTTGGCGAAATTTGGATGGGGGCAGGGTAGAAGCTGGGAGAAATCTCTGCATCTCAGCCCTCAGCGACAACATTCAGCCAGTGCCCACAGAAAAACTAAATTCGGAACCTCTTCCTCCTGTTACACTGGCAACAAAGAGGGAGTTTCCGTAACGCTCCCGTCACCCACCAGGTGCCCAATCTCGTTTCCAGCCCAGAGTCGGCGCTCCCGCAGAGACCTCCGAGTGCGGGGAGGCCGCGGGGCCCGGGTCACGGCACCAAGGGGGGATGGGGAGCAAGCGAGGTCTGCGGAGCGGGCCGTGGATGGGCTCCGGGACCCGCTGAAACATCTGAACCCAGCCGGGGGGGGCAGCGGGCAAGAGAAAAGGGACAGAATATCTAATGAAGCAGAAACTGGAATTCGGTGGGAGAGGTGAAGAGCCCTTGCTGGGGGTACACCTGTGAGGAGCACAGAAAACAGGCGGCGGATGGCAGGGAGACTCCACGGAGGTGGAAGAGAGGAGCCAGGCCCGGAAGAACAGGGAAGGGGATGCCACCTGGGGCAGAGGAGGCGCCGCGCCAGTGCAGCCTCTACCTGCCGGCGGGCGGGACGGGCCGCTCAGGTGTGACTGGGAGGAGGGGGCCGAGTGGGGAAGGGTCCGGGAAGAGCTGAGGGCGCACTAGGGGCCGCGCAGAGGCGCCTGCGAGTCGGCAGCCGCCGAGCCAGCGCGCGGGCATCGGCGGGACCCGGGGGAGGGAAAGGCGGAGTGGGGGTCTTTGGACTGCACGGTGCGCTCAGGGGAGGCTGGGGACAGCGAGAAGTATCGGGCGGCGGGCGCCCGCGGCGCGACGCGGCGCACGGGAGGCATCCGGGCGGGCGGCCGGGAGGCGGGAGCCCCTCACCTGCGCGGCGGAGGAGGCGGAGCTGCAGCAGCCCATGGCGGGGCCGAAGGAGCCCGGAGGCGGCGCCGGGCGCGCAGCTACGCCCCGGAGCCCCTCGGCATGCGAGCCGGCGGGCGCCCGGGGAGGGCGCGGCCTGGCCCCGCACGGCTACGCGGCGGCGGCGGCGGCTGCAGCGGCGGCTGGTACTCAAGAGGCGGCGCGGCTAGGGGCAGGCGCCAGCCACATCCCCCGGCGGCGGCGGCGGCTGCGCGGCTCCTGCTCTGCTCCTGCTGCAGCAGCTGCTCTCCAGCGGAAAGGGGCGGGCGGCGGCGGCGGCGGCGCCTCCCTCTGTCCCCCGCCTCCCGCCTCCCGCCTCCCGCCTCCCGCGCCCAGTCCCTCTCCCGCTCCCTCTCCCGGGCCACCGCCTCCTCAGCGCCGCGCGCGTCTCCCATCAGACTCCCCGCCCCCAGTGCAGCGCCGTGCGGGCGGCAGGGCGGCGGCAGCCAGAACAAGGCCGGGCCCTTCCGCGCGTGTCAGAGGCTGCGCGGCGCCGGGCTCATTTAGCGGTGGCACCGAGGCAGCTCTCTGCCTCGAGGCTAGAGGGCAACGCGGTCTGAGGCAGCCGAAGACCGGGCCAACTCGCTGCCAAAAAGGGGCCGGATTGCTTCCAGATCTAGGAGGCAAGCGGGAATTCTCCCTCTCCCTACTGGACGCACAACTCAGGATCCTGATGGCTTCTTACCGCTCCGTCGGCTGTTTTTTTCTCCAGAGGAAAGCGTACACAAGAAACCTTTCCTGGAGAAGGAATAGGTAATAAGAAGATGGGAAGAAACAAGCATCTGTTGCCACTGTCCCCATTTTGCTGATGTGGAAACTGAGCCTTGAAAGGGACCAAGAACCTAATGAAATGTCCCCAAAGTTGAAATGGTAATAAATAGCCAGAAATGAGGAAAAGGCAAAAAGTTATCCAGGCTCGCAAGTCAAAGCCATACTGGATCTAAGCTAAACTTTCTTATACAGGATAGTCTACAAAAAACAATAAGGGGACATTAATTTATTCATATTAAAAACTCTTACTGAAGACACACTACGTTCCAGTAACTGGTACTGGGAATAAAGAGACGAACAAAAGAGACTTACCAAGTTCCTGTTGCTAAATCAGTAAGACTCAAGGAAGTAGCAACAAGTTAGAGTAGACGTGGTAACTACCTTCAAGAAATTTACAATTCCGAAAGAGTCGTTAGGAAATACAGTATGAGGTGAAAACAGTTAAAAGGTGAAAGAAATAAAACTAAAGATAATGATTAATATTAAAAAAAAAACCACATTATCAGGCACTGTTATAGCCTTCATATGTCATTTCATCTTGTCAAAGAATGTCTCAAAAGACAGCCACAGGAAAGAAAAGAAAAACTTTATTTGCAAAGATGCAAGGGAGTGAGACTTCCAAAAGGACTGATTCACCAAATATGAGACATCAAGTTTTAAAGATTACTTAAAGTGTAGAGGGAAGAAAAGAACACAGAATTAAATTGACTTTACATGCACTGAAAGGGAATCTAAGCCAAGGAAAGTCGGAATGGTAGCCTGTAAGGGGACAGCTACAGAAAGGGCCAGAGAAGAAGAATTCCTAATTGATGTTTTCCTGTGCTATTTCCTGAGTTCGAGACTGTGGACGAGTTATCTCTTCAAATCTCATTGTCCTCTTCTGTGAAATGCTGGTAGCAGGGATGACTGCAAAGGCTTGTGGTCAAGATTAAATAACATAAGAAAGTGCTGCTAGGTCAGCAAGTACTCAACTGCTTGAGATCTTGAATTCTTCTGCATTCATTCTAGTTTCCTTTCAAGTTAATCAGAGGGTCCACCATACCACGGAGCTGGCGAATCCTACATGTGTTTCTCATAACCATTAAACCAATAAATACAAGTGAAGACATAAAATTAATGGTTCTAGTCCCAATTCTGGTTGTAAACTCCAGAATTAGATTGTAAACTCCCTGAGAACAAGGAAAAGTATT
Organism: Symphalangus syndactylus; assembly: GCF_028878055.3. Classification (NCBI taxonomy): domain Eukaryota; kingdom Metazoa; phylum Chordata; class Mammalia; order Primates; family Hylobatidae; genus Symphalangus; species Symphalangus syndactylus. The sequence goes on from NC_072425.2 coordinate 39,720,338, forward strand.
TTCTCCTTTGTATCTCCCTCAGCTCTCTCAAATGTTTGTTGAATTATTCAGTGCAGCCAAGTATAAAAAACATTCCCTTGAGATTTTCCCTCAAAGCCAGAAAAGTACATCTTGTTTTTAACTCGGGGAGGAGGCTGAAAGTAAAATTACAGTCCTAAACAAGAAGCCATCTGTCTTCCTTCTTTATAGTCAAGGAAAGGGGAGTTGTTTCTCTTTGCAGAGTCAATATGGGAGCATTTCTGTCAGATTAGAAAAATCTTTTTGGCTAGTGCTACTGTTCCATGTAGTAGCTAGTGCTTATTCTGTAATTGGAACTGTAGAAGGAGATAAATGCGTAACAGACTGTGGCAGTGCTTCATAAAATGTATTTTACTTTTTTAGAGATCTCTTTCCTAGACATAGATAATGGGTGAATATAATTGAAAGCAAGCACAGTCCATTGTGCTTGACTGATCTGAACTCTGGTTTTCCCTTTAAGGGTTAATAGAACTAAGAGTTCTAAGATTCTGCAAGGTGCTTTGTAAATACACCAATTATGTATGTATGCACCATATATGCATATGAATGTGATGTTTCAAAATTATACCTCGTCGTTAGCATGAGGGAAACTAACAGCTCTTGCATTGATATGCTGTACCTTCTAAGAATGAGTCTCTTTCCCATCCCCCTCACGCCCAAAAAAAGCCTTGTAAAAGGAGTGATTTAGAGAGGGGCAAATTACTATTCCTTTTCACTCTTATAAACAAGTACACACAGCATTCAATGAAATTAAACCACAGCAAACTCAGAAATCACAAAAGGGATTTTTTTTTCTTAAGCCAGTGATCAGGGTACTTATCTACCATGGTGAGATGTTATCAGGGCAAGCCCCTTCGGAGGGGCTTAGGTTGTTTTTCTTTTTCTTTTGGGAGAAAGGAGGTTTTTAAAAACTTATGTAAAAACCATCTGCGCTAACCAGGATAAAATTATAAGGTCTATCAATCTTGGTGCTGCAGGGTAAAATCGGATCACCAGCTGAGCCAGCCAGAAATGCTTCCCAGTGGTCTGGTATTGCATAATTGGCTGTGTGAATTCCAAGGGTTCCAGCTTCGGATGGAGGTCTTGGTGCTGGTCACTCACTGAGGGAAAACATTGAATTAATGGTCTTTCCATTGATTTTTATAAAGCCTGAGTCGTTGTTCACATGATTTCAGGTTTTGGGGTAACAGAAATACAAATGCATCTCTACATGTATATGTCTGTAACTGCTCAGAATAGTCCTCTTAATTTAAAAACCGTGGCATTTGGTGCTGTGGCTGTGTTATTTACATTTTAGCACATACTGTGCTCACAGCCACATCCCACAAGAGCATATTTGCTTCAGCAGAGCCCTAGCTTCCAGATTTGCCTCACAACCTCTTCCTCCTGAGCATTCACATACCACCCCTGGGAGATGCTCCAAAAGCAAAAACTAATTGTAACCAAGGGCTGTAACTGTTCATTCATCACCAGAGAGGCAAGAGCAGTCTCTATTTGAGAAGGCAGAAATGTATCTCAGCCTCCCAGTTAAGCCAGAAGTTAGAAATCCACTTTACCTGAAAAGAGCTTTCCCGAACTCAGGCATGCAACAGAAAAAGACAACATTGTATTCAGCAAGGCTGGCAATTCTTAAGTCCTTAGCTCTGCAACTTGGTTTCTGGTCACACTTGTAAGTTGATGTTCCTCCAATATTTATTAATAACTCTGGCTTTTATTTGTCGTTTCACTTGGATTTTTGTTGCAAGATCAAACAATGTATGAATTCTCTTTAAAATGCTTATTATGAACTTGTGTTTAGAGGGGTGTATCTTCCTCCTACTACTTTTCTGAATGACTTTTTTAAATACTGTAGTCATTCAATTCATTTAATAATTTTTATATTGACTGCTTTCTATGAGCTAAGCATGTTTGATTTTGATTAAGTAGCCTGTGCTCAAGCATCAGTCCTCAGGGATTTGAGCTGTTTCCAACATAAAATTAGTGTTGGTTTTTCACTTTGGGATACTGGGATGAGGAAGGAGAGGAAATGGAAGCAGGGTTATGAGTATTAATTTGAGAAGGAAAGAAGAAATTTGTAAAGTAGGGAAATCTATTTGTTTAACAGTACATGTCTTGAGCCATTATAATGAACCAAATACCTAGCTGGGTGCCTGGGATTCAAAGACGAAGTACACTCCTTGCCTTTAGATCATTCTTAAGGGGTGGAAAGATATTTAAACCAAGAACAGAGTATAGTTTAAATGTAATGAAAGCGAAAAGTCCACATGCTATATAAGCTTAAAGGAGGTCCACAAAGATTGATTTTTTTTTTTAATTTAAAAAATGCTGTTACATTTTTTTCCCTGTTAACCCTTTCTTACCTCCACTAGACAAGTTCCCACTGTGTACCAAAAGCCTAGAAAACAGTTTGGTATCCAAGAATGTTTCATAAATATTTATTCAATGAATGAATGAATTTTGTCAATGAGTCCCTAGGTATTTAGATTTATAAATGCCTAGAATGTCTCAAAGGAAAGCTTGTCTTAAATATTAATTACTACTTTTTAAAAATACTTGTTGTTGTTGTTTTACTGTAAAACTTCTGGTATAAAATAGGTTTATTTTTCTGGCTGGGCACAGTGGCTCATACCTGTAATCCCAGCACTTTGGGAGGCTGAGGCAGGCAGATCGCTTGAACTCATGAGTTTGAGACCAGCCCAAGCAACATGGCAAAATCCTGTCTCTACAAAATATACAAAAATTAGCCGAGCATCGTGGTGTGCATCTGTAGTCCCAGCTACTCAGGAGGCTGAGATGGGAAGATGGCTTGAGCCTGGGAGGCAGAGGTTGCAGTGAGCCAAGATGGCACCACTGCACTCCAGCCTAGGCAATTGAGCCAAATTTTGTCAAAAAATAATAATAGTTTTTCTAATATCGGAATTGTAAAAGGCTTTTCTTTGGATAACACTAGCCTAATACCATAGTAAAAGACAGATAGGATTAACTACATAAACATTTTAAAACTCCTACATGCAAAAGATACTACAAAATTAATACAAATGACAAAGACATAAATAATACTTGCAAAGTCTATATAAAGGTTTACATAATACACAAGAAGCTCCTATTTAAAACCAAAAGAAAAAGGAAAAAAAAAACCCACTCCACAGAAATATGAAAAGGACATAACAGACAAAATCCACAGTGAAAGAAATACAAGAACTAATAAAACGTGAAATGTTGCTCAGCCTTACTAATAATAAAACTGTACGCTTAAAAATTAGGAGACATCATTCCTCACCTAGCAAATTGGCAAAGATTTAAAAGCTTAATAATAACCAGTGTGAGAGAAGGTCACAGTACTCTACACATGATTAATGGTGATATAAATAGTTACCCTCTTTCTGGGGAGAAATTAAAGAATTTATATCAAAATGTAAAAGGTATATTCTTTTAACCCAGCAGTTCTTACCCTGAGAATATCCAACAGCAATACAATTTTGTTTTTAATAAGGAAAAATTGAGAGAAAACTAAATTTCCATAAACAGAAGATTGGTTAAGTAATTGCTTAAATAGTAGGAAGCACTATGCAACTGTTAAAAAGTAAGAGCAATCTGTATTTAATGACATGGGCTATGCATAACTAAAATATACCATCAACTAAAAACAATAATTTACAAAACAGGATTATGATGGAATCCTGTTCATGTCAATCATGTGTGTGTGTGATGTAAATTGTGTGTGTGCAAGCACGTGTGTGCATGTTTGTAGAGATGAGGTTGTGAGGCATATGTACCAATCTATTAACAGCAGTTACAATCGTGAAACAGAACAAGACAGAAGACAGACATGTTCTGAATTATAACTTTTGAATTTTTTTGTAGTTTTGACAAAAGCATGTACTTAAAAAAACTATATTTAAATATTTTAATATTATAAAACATTTTATTTTATTAAGGACAGGGAGGGGGTTCTCCTGAATGACCTGTTAATCATGAAGAACATATACAGTGTCTAGAGTACAGGGAAAGAACAGGTCACAAATGCAATGATTAGGAAAGGCTTCATAAATTGTGTTTCAGCCGGTCCTTAACACATAGCTTTGGATAAGTGAAGATGATGGGAGAAAAAGAGAACTCTCAGGTCTAAAATGAATTAAGCAAAGGTGCAGGCTTAGAAATCAATAAGATCTATTGCATGTTCCAGTTATCTGTTGTTGTATCACAAACCAAACTAAAACTTGATGACTTAAAACAACGACAGTCATCAACTCTCACCGTTGGGGGAACAGAGTAGGCTCAGCTAAGCGGTTCTCGCTTGAGGGCTGTCACGTGATTGCAGTTAGCTATGAGGCAGGAGTTATCTTGAAGTTTCCTCATGCTTAGAGGTTGGTACTGACTGTTTAGAGGTTGGTACTGACTGTTTGCTATCAGTCAGAATACCTACTTGGAGCCTTGCCACGTGACCTGGGTTTCCTTACAGCTTGGTAGCTGAGTTCTTTTTTTTTTTTTTTTTTTTTTTTTTTGAGACGGAGTCTCGCTCTCTCACCCAGGCTGGAGTGCAGTGGCGCAATCTCGGCTCGCTGCAAGCTCTGCCTCCCGGGTTCACACCATTCTCCTGCCTCAGCCTCTCCGAGTAGCTGGGACTACAGGCGCCCGCCACCACGCCCGGCTAATTTTTTTGTACTTTTAGTAGAGACGGGGTTTCACCATGGTCTCGATCTCCTGACCTCGTGATCCGCCCGCCTCGGCCTCCCAAAGTGCTGGGATTACAAGCGTGAGCCACCGCGCCCAGGCCTTGGTAGCTGAGTTCTAAGGGTGAGCATCTTTTTTTTTTTTTAATTATTCTTATTTTTATTTGTTTTATTATTATTATTGTTTTGAGACAGTCTCACTGTCACCCAAGCTAGAGTGCAATGGCACAATCTGGGCTCACTGCAACCTCCACCTCCTGGGTTCAAGCAATTCTCCTGCCTCAGGCTCCTGAGTAGCTGGAATTACAGGCACCTGCCACCACACTTTTTGTATTTTTAGTAGAGACAGGGTTTCACCATGTTGGCCAGGCTGGTCTGAAACTCCTGACCTCAGCTGATCCACCTGCCTCAGCCTCCCAAAGTGCTGGGATTACAGTCATAAGCCACCACACTTGGCCAGGGTGAGCATCTTTAGAGGACCAGACTAACACTGCATTACCTTTTACTTATTTATTTAATATTATTATTATTATTATTATTATTATTTTGAGACAGAGTTTTGCTCTTGTTGCCCAAGCTGGAGCGCAGTGGCGTGATCTTGGAGCACTTCAACCTCCACCCCCGGGTTCAAGTGATTCTCATGCCTCAGCCTCCCAAGTAGCTGGGATTACATGCATGTGCCATCACGCCCAGCTAATTTTTTGTATTTTTAGTAGAGATGGGTTTTCACCATGTTGGCCAGGCTGGTCTTGAACTCCTGACCTCAGGCGATCTGCCCACCTCAGCCTCCCAAAGTGCTGGGATTACAGGTGTGAGCCACTGTGCCCAGCCTGCATTACCTTTTATAACCTGGCCTCAGGTAGCACATAGCATCACTTTTGCTATAGTCACAGGCCCATTCAGATTCAAGGGAAGGGACCATCGGTGCTCTCCAAACCCTACCCTTGAGGAAATATCAATGTCACACAGTAAGAAGAGCATGTAGGTTGGGAGATCTTGGCCTGAGCTCTTCTGTTTGTCACAGTTTCAAACACTCTCTAAAGTCTCTTCTGACAGGGGCTAGTTTTTCCTATCTACATTACCCTCTGGCATTCATAGTCCTTGGAATTTGTACCTCCTACAGATAAGAGGAATCAGAGGGTTTTGAGTAAAGTAGTAATACAGTAGGCTTTTTGCTTTAAAATGATCACTATGGTGGTATCTTACAGGGAGGACTAAAGGGAGGAAAGATTAAATAATAAAAATAGTAGGTGCTAGAGCTATGCCCCTACTCATCACCTCCCCTGTTCAATTCAGAAAAATGGTACCTAAGTGTGATTGACAGGAGTCTTCCATATTCCTTACCAAAGCCTTCAGTCTTCGGAATGCTTTCAATGGGCCTCAATTCTTATAGAACCAGATGCTCCTGTGCCTGGCAGGAAATTACTAGGCCTTGGGAAGTAATTGAACTTTTTGAGAATACCAAGGTACCACTTCAGGGATACTAACTGATATTTCTCCCACTGAGCAAAGGACATAGACTCCTTGGAAATTAAGCCTGACTTGACCACCAACTTACTTACTTCCCAAGTGCTCCAATAGTTTGTCTCCTAGTGTGGTGCTACAGAACAACATGGAGGAATGGGGAGGGGCAGTGGGCTACAGGGTCTGCATACGTTGCTGGACTAGCAATTTGAAGCTTAGCTACAATCATTCCCAGCTTCCCTCAAGTCCTGTTAAGAGATTTGTGTAAGGCAATGAAAAGTGTGCTATTAGCTTGGTTTTTGGAGTTTCTTTGCCTATTATTATTTTATTGGACAAACTGTCAAAATCCACCTGTTCTTTCTCAGAGATGTCCTTTCTTCCTTTTTCATTGGTGCTAGACAGAGTCGTTTTCCCTAATACTATGTAGTTTAGGAGAGGCTGTGTCAATTGCATAAAATATTTCCAATCTCCATAATTAAGATGCTGCTGGTCTGACAGCTTTGCTCTCTTACTCCCCCTCAGCTAGTTGCAGGGATGTAGAAAGACATTTTCAAAGAGTACTAAAGCGAAATGACATGCTGTTCCCCTCCCGAAGGGCCTGCTCATGACTGTCACTAGCTTCCCTACGCTTCTTCGTAGAGAGTTTCATTTATGGCTTCCTCAAAAGTAGGAAAGAGAAACTATGCTAAGTTTCTCTAGACCATCTTCTCTCCATCCCCCAAAAATGCATAACCTGTCTTCAGTTTAAATTCGGGGGAAATCCAGATTGTCCCTTCTTTTTCTCGCTCTGTCTCCCAGGCTGGAGTGCAGTGGCACGATCTTGGCTCACTGCGACATCCGCCTCCCAGGTTCAAGCGATTCTCCCGTCTCAGCCTCCCAGGTAGCTGGGATTACAGGTGTGCACCACCATGCTCGGCTAATTTTTTGTGTGTGTGTATTTTTAGTAGAGACAGGGTTTCACTATGTTGGCCAAGTTAGTCTCAAACTCCTGACCTTAAGTGATCTATCTGCCTCAGCCTCCTAAATTGCTGGTATTACAGGCGTGAGCCACCATGCCCGGCCCTGGTTGTCACTTCTTATAGACCACTCTTGAGATCAATTCCCAGCACAGCTTTTGACAGAGAATAATCACTGATAAATCTGGGTTGAACACCTGAATTACCAAATTCTGAGGTCAAAGAGAAATTTAGAGTTGAGAAGTAGCAGAACATTGCAGTTGCTGGCACAGAATCTTTGAAGATCATGTAGTCCAGTTTCCTTTAATTTTGGGAAAAAGAGAGATAACAGGTCACCAAGATTGCCATATATTCAACTTTTTTCTTACCTCTTGGTAGATTGATAATGTATTCAGGTATAACATATAAAAGTCCCGCTTCATCCTTAACAGTAAGTCTATTAAGTAAAAATTATTATTACTATTTTAGAGATTCGTAAAATGAGAGATAAAAGTCTTGATAGACTGTATTATGTTGCTATAATAAACTAATTCTCAAACCTAGGTGGTTTAATAGGAGAAAGGTTTATTTCTCCCTCACAGTACGTATGACACAGCAGTTGGTCCAGAGGGAGAGATGGCAATAATACTGTCTGCTTTACATAGTCATTCAGGTGTCCAGGCTTATGAAGGCTCTAAGATATTGTATTTTTTTTTTTTTTGAGATGGAGTCTCACTCTGTTGCCCAGGCTGGAGTGCAGTGGCACGATCTTGGCTCACTGCAACCTCCACCTCCCAGGGTTCAAGCGATTTTCCTGCCTCAGCCTCCTGAGTAGCTGGTATTACAGGTGCATGCCATCATGCCCTGCAAATTTTTGTATTTTTAGTATAGACAGGGGTTTGCCATGTTGGCCAGGCTGGTCTTGAACTCCTGACCTCAGGTGATCCACCTGCCTTGGCCTCCCAAAGTGCTGGGATAACAGGCATGAGCCACCACGCCCGGCCTTCTAAGGTATTTTAGCTGCACCCTGTGTAACTTGAAGTCTTCCAACCCTCTCTCTGCAGAAAGAGAGTGTTGGATAATTACCCATGGAATTTTTACTGCCTCAGCCTAGAAATGACACATACCACTTTTGGTTGCATTTTACTGGTTAGTAGTAGTCACATGTCCTCACATTATCAAAGGGGGATGAAATGTAGAAGAAGTGGATTATTTGGTAAGCATTGCCATTGTCACTGCTCCAAGAGATAATTTGTACACTGTCCAATAGCTATTAAGTAGCAAGGTTAGCATCCAAACTCAAGCTGTCTGATGCCATAGTCCATGTGATTTCTTTTCATAACTTGATAATGCCATGTTGGACGTGGAAGTGGCCATAGTGTGGAGAGGCAGCTGTAGCATGATGGGAAAAGCCCTAGACTTGAGACAATTGAGCTAACATATCCATTTTACCACCTACTAGTTATGAGACCTTGGGCAAGTCCCTCAGCCTCTGCTAAAAGCAATTTTTCACCAGGCACAGTGGCTCATGCCTGCAGTAGTAGCACTTTGGGAGTTCGAGGTGGGAGGATCGCTTGAGCCCAGTTCAAGACCAGCCTGGGCAACATAGTGGGATCTCATCTGCAGAAAAAATTTAAAAATTAGCCAGCATGACGGTGTATGCCAGAAGTCTCAGCTACTCAGGAGGCTGAAGTGGGAGGATTGCTTGAGTCCAGGAGGTTGAGGCTGCAGTGAGCTATGATCATGCCATTGCACTCCAGCCTGGGTGACAGAGTGAGACACTGTCTCAAAAAAAAAAAAAAAAAAAAAAAAAAATCACTTTTTCTATCTATAAAATAGGAACAAACAGAACTGTCATAAGATTGTTGTGAAGGTAAAAGTATGAGAGCCTTCAAGACATATAACACACCCTCAATGAATGTTGAGGTCTGAATTCTTATTTCTTCTTCTAGCCCCTCTTTCTGCCAACACAAGTACCTTCCTGGAAATGTAAGGCCTTCCATAGTGAGACTTTCTGCTGAAAGTTCTAGTTGAAATTTTGCCAGAGGAAAGACTTTAGTAACCTGATCCCAACACTTCCAGCATTTAAGCTCTGATTCTATTACCAGTCCTTTTCCTGATATCAGCAATTTTCTGCATGTGTTGCCAACCACAACTCATTCATGACTTCAGGGAAAAGGAAAGGATAATGTCACATTGGAATTAAAAGTTGTGGCTTGAGAGCAGTCTTGCATTTAAAAACACTGTAAATGTTGGCACCTCTCTAGGAAGTAAATGTCAAGGCACTTGTAATACAGAGTGAGCACCAGTGCCTTCAGGTATTAACCTATTGAGAAAGCCCATTTGGCTCATTATTACATCCTTGTCTCAACTCCAAAAATAGATCCTCTTTGTTATTTTAATATTATTTAGAGAAAAATTAAATTTCTATTATGTGACATGAGAAAATGCCTTTGTTAGAAGGCTAATGGGCCTTTTTTTCTTTTTTTTTTTTTTTCTTTGTCCTGAGAAAGGAAAGTAAATTGCTTCTTATGGAAAGGTGCATAAACTCCTTCAGGCCCCTGGGTAATTGCTTAGGAGAGTATTGGTACAGATAATTGACAATCTAAAAACCAAGGTTCTTGGCAAAAGTAATGAACTTCCTTGAAGCAAGGCTCCTTTTTCAAAATGAACCTGAAGCTCAAAAACCTTTATTCCTCACTTTGCCTTTGTTGTTAGCAACTCAAACATCCTGACACACTGGTTACAATCTTGTGCTTAGGAGTGAGACAAATGTGGGATTGATAACCAGTCCAGCAAATTCTAGCTGTGGGACCCTGCCCAAGCTACAGAAGTTCTCTGAACTCCTCATCTATGACATTGCATCATGATTATTAAATGAGGGAGAGCACTTTGCAAGGTTACAGTGGTGTATCTGGCATGCTTGACACGAGAATGACAAAATTATTAACAGTAATCATCATTTTCTTATTCTTTAGTTAGAAGCAATGAACAATTTAAAATAATACATTTCAATTTTTAAAAATGAAAATGTATGTTTTGTATGAACTGAAATTTATACTCACTAAACAAGGTATTACACCTTGCAGTTTATACTGTTTCACTTTTTAAATTTTTAAACCCAAATTAAATGTACAAATTGTCATATAGCATGATTAAATTGAATTAATCCAATTTTACTTCTTCATCTTGAGAACCACTGTGCTATCATTATTTATATCTACTGTTTAAGTGTAGAGATATATTGTATGACAGGGATTTGAGACATGAACAATGACTTCAATTTGAACAGTTCCTAACCATTATGAACTTACTCTTGAAGCAACCCCATGCAGCTATGTCCACCTGTGTCTGGGTGGATGCATAACTAGTGGTTGTCTGGATTTGTTTCCATGTAGAATATAATTCTTAGTAAGACATAAGTAATGTTTGCTAATTTGAAGCATATATATACACACATATAAATATAAGTATTAGATATATATACACACACACACCACATTATTAAAATTCAACAGTTTTGAAGGTAGATCAACCAAAGATTTTTTTAAGGAAGAATATTTTTATTACTGACATTGCTTTTTGTTTTGTTTTGTTTTTTTCATGTAGGGTCTTGCTCCGTTGCCCAGGCTGGACTGCAGTGTTGGGATTACAGGCATGAGTCACTGTGCCTGGCCAACATTGTTTAAAATTGTGGGCACATGGTGATAATAGAAAGCAGACAGATGAGGTTTTATTGCTTTTTCACATCCTCTGCAGACAATTCACCCCCTATTATTGCACCAGACTAGGCTCTTCCACTGCTCTGCCCTTGGAATACCACTGCATAGTTCCTGGCAGATAGCAAGAACTCCATACCTGTAAACTATTATTATTTCACTACAGGTCTTTTAAAACTTGAGAGATTCCTAGAATTTTACTTTTTCTTTCTTTTTTTTTTTTTTTGCAGAGAGAGAAACAATGACATGGAAATATGACTTAATTCTCCAATAAAGAACTGGTATTATCAGGCCAGGTTCGGTGGCTCGCGCCTGTAATCCCAGCACTTTGGGAGGCCAAGGTGGGTGGATCACCTGAGGTCCAGAGTTTGAGACCAGCCTGGCCAAAATGGTGAAACCCTATCTGCACTACACATACAAAAATTAGCCGGGTGTGGTGGCGCATGCCTGTAGTCCCAGCTACTTGGGAGGCTGATGCAGGAGAATTGCTTGAACCTACAGTGAGCTGAGATTGCACCACTGCACTCCAGCCTGGGCAACAGAGTGAGAGTCCATCTTGAAAAAAAAAAGAAAAAAGTAGTATTATCTTAAAAAAATTTTTTTTCTGTGATAATAGTTTTGGTGACTTTTAATTTAGAAAATATACAAAAGTGTTTTTAAAAGTAAACAAAAGAGGCTGGGTGAGGTGGCTCACGCTTGTAATCCCAGCACTGTGGAAGGCCGAGGTGGGCAGATCACTCCTTGAGGCCAGGAGTTCCTAGCCAGCCTAGCCAACATGGTGAAACCCTGTCTCTACTAAAAAATAAAAAACAATAGCCGGGCATGGTGGCACATGCCTGTAATCCCAGCTACTAAGGAGGCTAAAGCACGAGAATTGCTTGAACTCAGGCAGCGGAGGTTGCAGTGAGCCGAGATTGTGCCCCCGCACTCCAGCCTGGGCAACAGAGTGAGACTCTGTCTCCAAAAAATTAAAAAAATTTAAAAAGAAGTATACCAAAGACAATAAAACCCCCTATAGTCATGCTATCCAAAAGACAAAAATAACAAGCATTTATTGATTACTGTATCTCAGGAGTCCTACATTCATTCCATTTATTTTAATCCTTCCTGTGAACCTATGAAGTAGTTTCAGGTTTTACATTTTTCTTTTTTTGAGACAGAGTTTCGCTCTTGTTGCCCAGGCTGGAGTGCAATGGCGCTATCTCGGCTCACTGCAACCTCCGCCTCCCGGGTTCAAGCGATTGTCCTGCCTCGGCCTCCTGAGTAGCTGGGATTACAGGCGTGCGCCACCACGCCCGGCTAATTTTGTATTTTTAGTGGAGACCGGGTTTCTCCATGTTGGTAAGGCTGGTCTCCAACTCCCAATCTCACGTGATCCACCCTCCTCGGCCTCTCAAAGTGCTGGGATTACAGGCATGAGCCACCGTGCCCAGCCACATTTTTCATATTTTTTTTAGAGGAGGTAACTGAATCCTAGAGAAGTTACAGAAGTAGCCCAAGGTTGTAAACCTGAGCTTGTGAGTGGCAGGCCGGGATTCAGACACAGCTCTGTTTGATTGGAAGCCTAATCTCTTAACAACTCTGCTGTTTTACAACAACTCTGTGTTCCCCGCTGACCATTATTAATATTTTGGTGTTTTGCCTTTCAGTTTAAGTGTATATGTATGTGTGTTTTCTAAATGTATATGTAGTTTTTTGAACAAAATTGGCATCGTGTTGTGTATAATGTTTTGTATCCTACTTTTTAACCTAATGTTACAGTGTAAGCATTTTCCGCATCATTATATAGGATTCAAAAGTATGATTTTCAGTGGCTACGTAATAGTCCATCATATGCTTTACCATAGCTGAACAAACAAATCCCCTTCTGTGGGACTCCACTTTGAATAAAGTTCTTAGAAATGTAGTTTGTTACAACCATTCTGAAAGTCAGTTTGGTAATATATCGTGAACTGTACAAAGCTCTTACCTTTATAACCTCGCTTCTAAGAGTTTATTCAAAGGAAATAAACAAAATTATGGTCAAAGATTTATGAATGAGGGTGTTTATCACAGTGATAGTAAAAACATATTTATGTGCATAGAAGAAAGATGAGAAGAAAACAATGATACATTAGCAATGTATCATTAGTTACTGATATAACTTTTATTTACTGACTTATAGATTATTTTTATTTTATTGTGCTTTATTTTTTATTTATTTATTTTTTGAGATGGAGTTTTGCTCTTGTTGCCCAGGCTGGAGTACAATGGCGCGATCTCAGCTCACTGCAACCTCTGCCTCCTGGATTCAAGCGATTCTCCTGCCTTAGCCTCCCAAGTAGCTGGGATTACAGGCATGTACCACCACACCCGGCTAATTTGTTTTGAATTTTTAATAGAGACGGGGTTTCACCATGTTGGCCAGGCTGGTCTCGAACTCCTGACCTCAGGTGATCCACCGGCCTCAACCTCCCAAAGTGCCGGGATTACAGGCGTGAGTCACTGCACCCAATCTTATTGCACTTTAAATTACATTTCTTATATATCTTTTTAAATTTTTATTATTTATTACATTTTTCAATATTGTCTAAAATTCCTGTAATAAGCATGTATAACTCCTAAAAATTAAAAAGAAGTTATTTTTAAAATGTTGGTAATTTTTGGTGAATCTTCAACTCACCAATCACTGAATCCTGATCTTACATACAAAGTTACAAAGTCTGATTAAAATGTTCTGTACAGCTCACGCTTTCCAACAATATCTGGTCTAGGCTGGAATTAAATGTCACTTTGTTTTCTCCCACGGTTCCTTAAATCCTCAATTGTTAGTGGCTTTTACTCCACCAACTCTTTGATTGCTCCCAACCTTACCAGGATGAAGGCATTCATTTACTTCTACAACTGCTTGTTTTAAGGATAACTAGTTTATTTCTCTCATTAGGAAATTAAAGAAATATTGACAGGCCCAACTTTTTCAGATCAGAGGAAATATTTTTTTCTAACTTCAAAAAAAATTCCTTCTGTGTAGCTAGCTCTCTCTAGAAATTTTGGACATGGTTAGCAGTTTCCATCACAAGCATAAGCTTCCTGTATGTCTGGGCAATGATATGTTAGCTGTTATCCTCAGCCAAGTCTGTTCACTTAGGACTCAGTTTTCTCACCTATAAAATGAAGACTTAAAGTCATTGAGCTGTAGGGTCTCTGCCTACTCTTAATCCTTAGGTAAAAACCCACCAGTAAGAGACTGAATGTTAGTTCTTTCTGGTCCCAATTCTGAAGGAGAATGTAAATATAACATATTAAATATAACTGAAGACAGAATAAGAAAACTAAAAATAGGTTAGAAGAAATTACTGTAAAAGAAAAAATATACTGAGAGATATATTTATTAAGGTAAGTATATCAATTCTCTGAATGATACCCAAGCAATGAGTTTAGTATAGAGGTTTAGTGTACTATTAAGGGAAGATGCTGAATTTAGAAATAAATAGACCCTGAAAGGAGACTTGACTCTGTCATTTATTAGCTACACGGCCTTGAGCAAGTTATGTAAACCCATGGCTGCTTTTTAGAGTTTCTCTTTGTCTTGATATTCTGAAGTTTCTGTATAGTGTCCAGATGTGGATTTATTTTTGCTTATCCTGCTTGGGAATGGTTGGGATTTTTGAATCTGTGTGGGTAGTACCTTTTATTAGTCTTAGAAAATTCCTAGCAATTCAGTATTCAAATATTGCCTATAAAAGCAAAACAATATGACTTCTGGGAATGGCTTTAACATATTTTGACAAAGAAGGAAATAAAAATAAAGAAAGAAAATAAACAAATGTGTCAAAATCTTGATAACCGTGAAGTCTGGGTGATAGGCATATACGGTTTATAGTACTGTTATCTACTTTTTTCTTTCATGTATGCTTAAATAATTTTATAATAAAAAATAAAGAACCATAAGAAAATTAACAACCACTCTGTCTCCTTCTCCTTGTAGAACTTCAGTGGAGTGTACATCAGACCTTGTTCTACACTTCATGTCTCTGAATGCTCAGAGTTTGCATATTTTTATCTCTTGTGATATTGTGAATAATTTTTTCTAATCTACATTTAGTTTACTTATTCTGTCTTCAGTTATATTTAATGTTATTCAGTATTTAATTTTGGTTATTATAATTTGTATTTATAGACATTGATTTTGGTTCTTTTTCAAATTTGTTAGGTTACTTTATCCCTTATACTGTTTCTCCAATCAGAAGTGAGCTTTCTCCAAGTATTAAAACACACACACACACACACACACACACACACACACACACAACCTCCTTCCCCAGCTATTAAAAAAATAGGCATAGTTGTTTTAAGTATATTGTTCTATAACCTAAGTCTCATAATTCCAACATCAGAAATATGTGAAAATCTGGTATATTTTCTATTTGTTCTGTGGTTTCTAAAGGTTCTTGCTCATGGTATCTTGCTTGTGTGCTTGATTATTTTTGACTGTGTGCTGCTCATTTATTTGAAAAATGATACATGGGATTTTTTTCTGATCTAGGATAAAGGTGTTTTCCTCTAGAGTGGATATATATTTGATTATTTGGTGTTCAAAGGCATTAACAATTCAGAACAATTTTTAAATAAATTCAGAAGTTGACAATTTTTTTGACTAATCAAATTCAGTGATGTGTCTGTAGGCTGCAAATTTGAGTGATGATTAACTTGTCGAAACTTTTCGGTCCTTTTCCCTCTCTCTTAGGCTCAGCAACAAAGTATTTTTCTTGTAGCCCTTGGAGTAGGGGAGAGGTATAAACCTTTGGGACCCCATCTTCATTGGAGTAAAGGGGTCCTTCCTTAGAGATTCTATTTTGGACAAGACATTGGCTTTAATTTTCATCCCCCTTGCAATGGGAGGCTATCAGCACTCTGGGAAAAAAAGCAGCCTCAGTGCTTTCTCTTACCTTCCTGGAAAAAGATGAATGATAAACTCTTCTAAGTTCCTATTTCTTCATATGTAAGATGAAGTTAATATTGCTTTACTAACAGAGTTGTGTGTTAAGCAAGATACAAAATGCCCTTTTTAAATCGTAAAGTACAATATAAACTTCCTCTGGAACCCAGGGTCCTTAGGGTTTGGGAAACCTCTTCAAGTTGCATGGATACTTGAGGGTATGTATATTTTTCTATGTGTGTTTCAGAGGGTGCTCATATATTTAATGAGTTTCAAATAATCCATTGACCACCAAAAATTTTTAAAGCATTTGAAAATGGAAATTATTATTTGAAATCAAATAAGTACGGGAAGAAGGCAGAAGATTGGACTTGTGTTTATTCATTTAGATGTTGCTGAAGTGGGTCGGGTGCGGTGGCTCACACTTGTAATCCCAGCACTTTGGAAGGCCTCCTGATCACGAGGTCAGGAGTTTGAGACTGGCCTGGCCAACATGGTGAAACCCTATCTCTACTAAAAATACAAAAAATTAGCCAGGTGTGGTGGTGCATGCCTGTAATCCCAGGTATTTGGGAGGCTGAGGCAAGAGAATCACTTGAACCCAGGAGGCAGAGGTTGCGGTGAGCGGAGATCACACCATTGCACTCCAGCCTGGGCAACAAAGTAAGACTCTGTCTCAAAAAAAAAAAAAAAAAAAAAAAGATGTTGCTGAAATGTTTTAATCTTTGCCAATTACTAAAATAGTGACTATTTGCTCAATAAAACTATGTTTTATCTGTTCTCTTCTAGACTATAATTTTATGTGTGTGAAATTCAAGGGGAAAAAGGAAACAATACATAATCCAGGTAGGAAGAGAATTTTGTTCCTTTCATTATTTATTCCTTACAGACTTTCATTCATAGATGCATAGACTCTTAAAATGTTAGAGCTGCTGGGGGTGGAGCCAAGATGGCCGAATAGGAACAGCTCCGGTCTCCAGCTCCCAGCCCCAGCGACACAGAAGACGGGTGATTTCTGCATTTCTGCTTGAGGTACCGGTTTCATCTCACTAGGGAGTGCCTAACAGTGGGTTCAGGACAGTCGGTGAAGCGCACTGTGCGCGAGCCGAAGCAGGGCGAGGCATTGCCTCACTCGGGAAGCGCAAGGGGTCAGGGAGTTCCCTTTCCTAGTCAAAGAAAGGGAAAACAGACGGCACCTGGAATATCGGGTCAGTCCCGTCCTAATACTGCGCTTTTCCAACGGGCCTGGAAAACGGCACACTAGGAGATTGTGTCCCGCACCTGGCTCGGAGGGTCCTATGCCCACAGAGTCTTGCTGATTGCTAGCACAGCAGTCTGAGATCACGCTGCAAGGCGGCAACGAGGCTGGGGGAGGGGCGCCCGCCATTGCCCAGGCTTGCTTAGGTAAACAAAGCAGCCAGGAAGCTCGAACTGGGTGGAGCCCACCACAGCTCAAGGAGGCCCACCTGCCTCTGTAGTCTCCACCTCTGGGGGCAGGGCACAGACAACCAAAAACTCAGCGAGAACCTCCACAGCCTTAAATGTCCCTGTCTGACTGACAGCTTTGAAGAGAGTAGTGGTTCTCCCAGCACGCAGCTGGAGATCTGAGAATGGACAGACTGCCTCCTAAAGTGGGCCCCTCACCCCTGAGCAGCCTAACTGGGAGGCACCCCCTCAGTGGGACAGACTGACACCTCATTCAACCGGGTACTCCTCTGAGACAAAACTTTCAGAGGAACTATCAGACAGCTGAATTTGTGGTCTCACGAAAATCCGCTGTTCTGCAGCCACCGGTGCTGACACCCAGCCAAACAGGGTCTGGAGTGGACCTCCAGTAAACTCCAACAGACCTGCAGCTGAGGGTCTTGTCTGGTAGAAGGAAAATTAACAAACAGAAAGGACATCCACACCAAAAACCCATCTGTACATCACCATCATCGAAGACAAAAAGTAGACAAAACCACAAAGATGGGGAAAAAACAGACCAAAAAAACTGGAAACTCTAAAAAACAGAGCACCTCTCCTCCTCCAAAGGAACGCAGTTCCTCACCAGCAATGGAACAAAGCTGGATGGAGGATGACTTTGATGAGTTGAGAGAAGAAGGCTTCAGACGATCAAACTACTCTGAGCTACGAGAGGAAATTCAAAACAATAGCAAAGAAGTTAAAAACTTTGAAAAAAAATTAGAAGAATGGATAACTAGAATAACCAATGGAGAGAAGGGCTTAAAGGAGATGATGGAGCTGAAAGCCAAGTTTCGAGAACTACGCGAAGAATGCAGAAGCCTCAGTAGCAGATGCGATCAACTGGAAGAAAGGGTATCGCTGATAGAAGATGAAATGAATGAAATGAAGAAAGAAGGGAAGTTTAGAGAAAAAAGAATAAAAAGAAATGAACAAAGCCTCCAAGAAATTTGGGACTATGTGAAAAGACCAAACCTACGTCTGATTGGTGTACCTGAAAATGATGGGGAGAATGGAACCAAGTTGGAAAACACTCTGCAAGATATTATCCAGGAGAACTTCCCCAATCTAGCAAGGCAGGCCAGCATTCAGATTCAGGAAATACAGAGAACGCCACAAAGATACTCCTCGAGAAGGGCAACTCCAAGACACATAATTGTCAGATTCACCAAAGTGGAAATGAAGGAAAAAATGTTAAGGGCAGCCAGAGAGAAAGGTCGGGTTACCCACAAAGGGAAGCCCATCAGACTAACAGCTGATCTCTCAGCAGAAACTCTACAAGCCAGAAGAGAGTGGGGGCCGATATTCAACATTCTTAAAGAAAAGAATTTTCAACCCAGAATTTCCTATCCCGCCAAACTAAGCTTCATAAGTGAAGGAGAAATAAAATACTTTACAGACAAGCAAACGCTGAGTGATTTTGTCACCACCAGGCCTGCCCTAAAAGAGCTCCTGAGGGAAGCACTAAACATGGAAAGGAACAACCGGTACCAGCCCCTGCAAAAACATGCCAAATTGTAAAGACCATCGAGGCTAGGAAGAAACTATAGCAACTAACGAGCAAAATAACTAACTAACATCATAATGACAGGTTCAGATTCACACATAACAATATTCACGTTAAATGTAAATGGGCTAAATGCTCCAATCAAAAGACACAGACTGGCAAACTGGATAAGGAGTCAGGACCCATCAGTGTGCTGTATTCAGGAAACCCATCTCATGTGCAGAGACACACATAGACTCAAAATAAAGGGATGGAGGAAGATCTATCAAGCAACTGGAAAACAAAAAAAGGCAGGGGTTGCAATCCTAGTCTCTGATAAAATAGACTTTAAACCAACAAAGATCAAAAGAGACAAAGAAGGCCATTACATAATGGTAAAGGGATCAATTCAACAAGAAGAGCTAACTATCCTAAATATATATGCACCCAACACAGGAGCACCCAGATTCATAAAGCAAGTCCTCAGTGACCTACAAAGGGACTTAAACTCCCACACAATAATAATGGGAGATTTTAACACCCCACTGTCAGCATTAGACAGATCAACGAGACAGAAAGTTAACAAGGATATCCAGGAATTGAACTCAGCTCTACATAAAGTGGACCTAATAGACATCTACAGAACTCTCCACCCCAAATCAACAGAATATACATTTTTTTCAGCACCACACCACACCTATTCCAAAATTGACCACATAGTTGGAAGTAAAGCTCTTCTCAGCAAATGTAAAAGAACAGAGATTATAACAAACTGTCTCTCAGACCACAGTGCAATCAAACTAGAACTCAGGATTAAGAAACTCAGTCAAAACCGCTCAACTACATGGAAACTGAACAACCTGCTCCTGAATGACTATTGGGTACATAATGAAATGAAGGCAGAAATAAAGATGTTCTTTGAAACCAACGAGAACAAAGACACAACATACCAGAATCTCTGGGACACGTTCAAAGCAGTGTGTAGAGGAAAATTTATAGCACTAAATGCCCACAAGAGAAAGCAGGAAAGATCCAAAATTGACACCCTAACATCACAATTAAAAGAACTAGAAAAGCAAGAGCAAACACATTCAAAAGCTAGCAGAAGGCTAGAAATAACTAAAATCAGAGCAGAACTGAAGGAAATAGAGACACAAAAAACCCTTCAAAAAATTAATGAATCTAGGAGCTGGTTTTTTGAAAAGATCAACAAAATTGATGGACCGCTAGCAAGACTAATAAAGAAGAAAAGAGAGAAGAATCAAATAGATGCAATAAAAAACGAAAAAGGGGATATCACCACCGATCCCACAGAAATACAATCTACCATCAGAGAATACTACAAACACCTCTATGCAAATAAACTAGAAAATCTGGAAGAAATGGATAAATTCCTCAACAAATACACCCTCCCAAGACTAAACCAGGAAGAAGTTGAATCTCTGAATAGACCAATAACAGGTTCTGAAATTGTGGCAATAATCAATAGCTTACCAACCAAAAAGAGTCCAGGACCTGATGGATTCACAGCTGAATTCTACCAGAGGTACAAGGAGGAACTGGTACCATTCCTTCTGAAACTATTCCAATCGATAGAAAAAGAGGGAATCCTCCCTAACACATTTTACGAAGCCAGCATCGTCCTGATACCAAAACCTGACAGGGACATAACCAAAAAAGAGAATTTCAGACCAATATCCTTGATGAACATTGATGCAAAAATCCTCAATAAAATACTGGCAAACCGAATCCAGCAGCACATCAAAAAGCTTATCCACCATGATCAAGTGGGCTTCATCCCTGGGATGCAAGGCTGGTTCAACATACGCAAATCAATAAATGTAATCCAGCATATAAACAGAACCAAAGACAAAAACCACATGATTATCTCAATAGATGCAGAAAAGGCCTTTGACAAAATTCAACAACCCTTCATGCTAAAAACTCTCAATAAATTAGGTATTGATGGGACGTATCTCAAAATAATAAGAGCTATCTACAACAAACCCACAGCCAATATCATACTGAATGGGCAAAAACTGGAAGCATTCCCTCTGAAAACTGGCACAAGACAGGGATGCCCTCTCTCACCGCTACTATTCAACATAGTGCTGGAAGTTCTGGCCAGAGCAATCAGGCAGGAGAAGGAAATAAAGGGTATTCAATTAGGAAAAGAGGAAGTCAAATTGTCCCTGTTTGCAGATGACATGATTGTATATCTAGAAAACCCCATTGTCTCAGCCCAAAATCTCCTTAAGCTGATTAGCAACTTCAGCAATGTCTCAGGATACAAAATTAATGTACAAAAATCACAAGCATTCTTGTACACCAATAACAGACAAACAGAGAGCCAAATCATGAGTGAACTCCCATTCACAATTGCTTCAAAGAGAATAAAATACCTAGGAATCCAACTTACCAGGGATGTGAAGGACCTCTTCAAGGAGAACTACAAACCACTGCTCAATGAAATAAAAGAGGATACAAAGAAATGGAAGAACATTCCATGCTCATGGGTTGGAAGAATCAATATCGTGAAAATGGCCATACTGCCCAAGGTAATTTATAGATTCAATGCCATCCCCATCAAGCTACCAATGACTTTCTTCACAGAATTGGAAAAAACTACTTTAAAGTTCATATGGAACCAAAAAAGAGCCCGCATCGCCAAGTCAATCCTAAGCCAAAAGAACAAAGCTGGAGGCATCACGCTACCTGACTTTAAACTATACTACAAGGCTACAGTAACCAAAACAGCATGGTACTGGTACCACAACAGAGACATAGATCAATGGAACAGAACAGAGCCCTCAGAAATGATGCCGCATAGCTACAACTATCTGATCTTTGACAAACCTGACAAAAACAAGAAATGGGGAAAGGATTCCCTATTTAATAAATGGTGCTGGGAAAACTGGCTAGCCATATGTAGAAAGCTGCAACTGGATCCCTTCCTTACACCTTATACAAAAATTAATTCAAGATGGATTAAAGACTTATATGTTAGACCTAAAACCATTAAAATCCTACAAGAAAACCTAGGCAATACCATTCAGGACATAGGCGTGGGCAAGGACTTCATGTCTAAAACACCAAAAGCAATGGCAACAAAAGCCAAAATCGACAAATGGGATCTCATTAAACTAAAGAGCTTCTGCACAGCAAAAGAAACTATCATCAGAGTGAACAGGCAACCTACACAATGGGAGAAAATTTTTGCAACCTACTCATCTGACAAAGGGCTAATATCCAGAATCTACAATGAACTCAAACAAATTTACAAGAAAAAAACAAACAACCCCATCAAAAAGTGGGCAGAGGACATGAACAGACACTTCTCAAAAGAAGACATTTATGCAGCCAAAAAACACATGAAGAAATGCTCCTCATCACTGGCCATCAGAGAAATGCAAATCAAAACCACAGTGAGATACCATCTCACACCAGTTAGAATGGCCATCATTAAAAAATCAGGAAACAACAGGTGCTGGAGAGGATGTGGAGAAATAGGAACACTTTTACACTGTTGGTGGGACTGTAAACTAGTTCAACCATTGTGGAAGTCAGTGTGGCGATTCCTCGGGGATCTCGAACTAGAAATACCATTTGACCCAGCCATCCCATTACTGGGTATATACCCAAAGGACTATAAATCATGCTGCTATAAAGACACATGCACACATATGTTTATTGCGGCACTATTCACAATAGCAAAGAGTTGGAACCAACCCAAATGTCCAACAACGATAGACTGGATTAAGAAAATGTGGCACATATACACCATGGAATACTATGCAGCCATAAAAAATGATGAGTTCGTGTCCTTTGTAGGGACATGGATGAAACTGGAAAACATCATTCTCAGTAAACTATCGCAAGGACAAAAAACCAAACACCGCATGTTCTCACTCATAGGTGGGAATTGAACAATGAGAACTCATGGACACAGGAAGGGGAACTTCACGCTCCAGGGACTGTTGTGGGGTGGGGGGAGGGGGGAGGGACAGCATTAGGAGATACACCTAAGGCTAAATGACGAATTAATGGGTGCAGGAAATCAACATGGCACATGGATACATATGTAACAAACCTGCACATTGTGCACATGTACCCTAAAACCCTAAAGTATAATAATAAAAAAAAAAAAAAAAAAAAAAAAAAAGAACTACAGCAGTCAGAAAAAGTTAACAACCCTTGAAATGGCACAGGAAAGGACAGGATGTCTTCCAGGAAGAGGTGCCAATTCTGTTTAAAATTAAGAGACAACGGAGTAATGCAAATACTAACTTTACCCTGCAAATTGCAACATTTATCATCTAGCATCAAATGTGTATGCTGGGACTGACACATGCACGCATAGATGGTTTGTGTTCCATAATAAAGTTAATTGGTGAAATAAAATAACGGGTTTAATTTCTAAAAAAAAAAAAAAAAAAAAAATGTTAGAGCTGCTGAATGCGTACAGATCAGTTAATTTAACCTTCTTAGTTTACATTTAAGGACACCAAGGAAAGGAAACAGATAAATTAACTGGAATTATAAATGTGACAAACATTCCAGAGATTTTCTGCTAATTAAAATGTTGCTTTTGACTAAGAAAACATAGCAGAGTTGGAGATTTCCCCCCTTTTCCTCTATGGCATCACCAGTGTCACACTTCAGGGCCTGATCAAACATTTTATCTTCTGAAAAGCTTTCCTGGCTCAGATGAGGTGACTCATGTCAGCCTACACAAAGGCTTCTTCCTATACTAGAATTTCTACTATAATTTTTCAGCCTTTCCACATAACAAGTCTTACCATAATCCAGCAATAGAGCAAAAGAGAAGTCAAGGATGAGAAGCTTGATAATGTGAAGGTTTAATTCTAAGGTGGGTAGCAGTCACTCTTTCATTCAACAAGTATTTACTAAGTACCTACCATGTGCTGGGTGCTAGAATTACAATGATAAACAAAAGATGTGGTCGTTATTTCTCCATTTTCATACCACCACTTTAGTCACTACTTTTCTTTCTCTTTTGGACAACTCATAGTTCTCAAAGGTCAGGCAGCAGGCCTTAGTCATGCTAATGGAGATCTAACCTTTCATGGAATCAGAGATTTTTTCCAGCGCAACGGAATTTCAGTAATTTTCCAAATGAGGCCTTTGTCTCCAAATCACAGTGATAATTACCAGCAAAGTCATAACTTGAACTCAGGTCTTCTGACTTGAAGCCCAGTGCCTTTTGTTTGTTTGTTTGTTTTTTTACCCACAATGCTCCCATGTAATATAGCATCTGGCTTCTGGATGGACTTTTGCAGCACCAACTGCCATTTCTAAGACACAGTAGTGTCATAAATGTTGTTGAATGAATAAACAACTAACAGCTATTCTACTGCCCAATCCTTTCTTTCTCCTTAGAATAGCAGAGAGTAAAGAAAGCAAACCAGCAGAATGTATCTGGAGTTTCCAAGCATCATTATCAGCATGAATGCATGTCCTTTGGGAACTCTGCCACTGAAGTCATGCAATCGAGTAGAAATTGAATCAATGTCCATTCTTAGTACAATAATTAAAGGATACCAATATCTCAGAACCAGCCAGTGGAAAATAATCTCTGGTCTGTTTTATAAGCAATATCATATATAAAGGTGGAAGGCCTTCAGTGTTTTCCCCTGAACAGCTTTCTATGGTACACAGCATAGACATCCAGGCAAAAGGAAGACAAGCTGGTTCACCGTCATCTTTGATTTCTCTCCAATCTCCACACTACCTCCAACGTGATAGCTTTAAATGCAACTTGAGAAATGTTTCATCCAAGATTATGTAGCTAGTAAGCAGTGAAGCCAAGACTACAGCCTGTGAATTTGGATTTAAATACTTTGCCACCCATTTATCACACTTTTGATCAGATTTGGATCCACTGTAATTGGCCCCTTTTTCTGACGGTAGCCATGTATTTTAGAGCTGCATTGTGCAATACAGTAGCTGCTGGCCTCCTGTGGCTATTTAAATTTAACTATGGTGGTGTGTGGCTGTAGTCCCAGCTACTTGGGGGGCTGAGGCAGGAGAATTGCTTGAACCCGGGAGGTGGAGGTTGCGGTAAGCTGAGATCATGCCACTGCACTACAGCCTGGACAACAGAGCGAGACTCCGTCTAAAAAAAAAAAAAAAAAATTAAATTAACTAAAATCAATGGCTGGGCACTGTGGCTTATGCCTGTAATCTCAGCACTTTGGGAGGCTGAGGCGGGTGGATCACCTGAGGTCAGGAGTTCGAGACTAGCCTGGCCAACATGGTGAAACCCTGTCTGTACTAAAAATACAAAAATTAGATGGGTGTGGTGGCATGCACCTGTAATCCTAGCTACTTGGGAGGCTGAGGCAGGAGAATCGCTGGAACCCAGGAGGCAGAGGTTGCAGTGAGCTGAGATAGTGCCGTTGTACTCCAGCCTGGGTGACAGCAAGACCGCATCTCAAAAATAAATAAATAAATAAATTAAATTAAAAATTTAGTTCCTCAGCCATACTAGTCCCATTTCAAGTACACACTAGTCACAAGTGGCTAGTGATTGTATGTTGGACAGTGCAGACATGGAGCATTTCCATCATCACAAAAAGTTCATTGGACAGCACTGCTCTAGAGACAGATTTCCCTTTTTTTGTCTAAGGTTACTAGGGTCAGAAAGTCTGATAGAATACTTCCTCTCTCCAAACGGCAAATGAGGCCAATAGACAGAGCTACTTAGTCTATTCCATACTTTCTAAACTCTTACATGGAATTGATAGGGCCTAGCTACTCATCTCTGGGATGGGTAAATCTGAAACATGCTACTTAGAAAAGGATGATTAATTTGTTGTCATATCAAGTCCCTTGAACATACAATATAAATAAATATAAATTAAAGTATGCATCTCTCTGCCCTACTCTGATCTGTTATATGAGTATATATTTCTTTGGGATTTAGAAGAACATTATGTTTCATTCTCAGGCTAGTGATTCATTAAGAATACATTTCTCAATGACATTTCCACAGATCATCATTCTCTAGGCAGACTATCTTCCTAGATCTCCGGGCCCATTTTCCTTCCAGACTAAAATCCTCTGGGAAAAAGATCTAAACATTTCAATTCTAACAGGATGTAAAGCTCTCTAGTTGAAAATTTGTAGCAGATATTCAAATTGGGAAATGATAACTATGATGTGAAATAAACTATATGAAGAAATGTACAAGTGAAAGATTATATTGTCACCTATATACCACAAGTGAGTTATTCTACCCGAAAAAAAAAAGATAGCTTATTTTGGCCAGGCGTGGTGGCTCACGCCTGTAATCCCCAGTGCTTTGGGAGGCCGAGGTGGGCGGATCACGAGGTCAGGAGATCGAGACCATCCTGGCTAACACGGTGAAACCTCGTCTCTACTAAAAATACAAAAAATTGGCCAGGCGAGGTGGCTGGTGCCTGTAGTCCCAGCTACTCGGGAGGCTAAGGCAGGAGAATGGCTTGAACCCCGGGGGGTGGAGCCTGCAGTGAGCTGAGATCGCGCCGCTGCACTCCAACCTGGGTGACAGTGAGACTCCGTCTCAAAAAAAAAAAAAAAAGATAGCTTACTTTGCTTTGTTGTATGTCAAATGACAACAACAACAACAACAGCAACAAAAGATGAACAATTTACACACAGAACCCAGGGTGACCATTTCTTTTTGCTTGACATAGTTTGTATTTGCAAACATTCCCCATTCATTTGTGTGAAATAATTGGAAAAAAACATGCAATTTTCACAAAATTGGAGAAGGAAGAGGGGTCAGCTTGCAGCTCTAGTGCTCCCTTGTTGGATGGGTAATTTGGTATCGAGAGGTAGCCATGGTGACCAGAAAACTTACTCATGTGACTAACGGTGCAACTAATGATGCCCACAATTACTTAATTGCAGGCATGCTTAATGGCTTTTGCCATTTTCAGATGGTGCTTATGGCTAATTGTGGCTGCAAGTGGGTAACTACAGGTGCAATCAGATACGTTCCTAATTTTTACATTTGTGCTGACAGCAGAAGAAACCATTCCTTCTAAAATGAGGCGTTATAAAAAGAGAGCTGAAATTAGTTCTTTCAAGTCCACTGATGATAGAACAGCCTCTGACACAAAAACAAACACAAATCATTTCATGTTGAAGCGGAGGAAAGTTCTAGATGATCATTGGATCTTTTGCTACACTCCAACCCCACCTGTGCATTCTCCCCTTTCCCCTTAGTGTTCTCCCACTTGAATTCCTGCTACTACTGCCACTACCAAAAGGGGACTTTTACTTTTTCCTTATAACTCTACAGTTCCTGTCCCATCATGGAATATATATTGTTTTTTAACGTTACATTGTCTGTATTTGAAAAGATTTTCTTTTTTTTTTTTGAGACAGAGTCTTGGTCTGTCACCCAGGCTGGAGTGCAGTGGTGTGATCTCAGCTCACTGCAGCCTCTGCCTCCCAGGTTCCAGCGATTCTCCTGCTGGGTAGCTGGGATTACAGGCACACATCACCATGCCCAGATAATTTTTGTATTTTTAGTAGAGACGAGGTTTTACCATGTTGGCCAGACTGGTCTCCAACTCCTGACCTCAGGTGATCCGCCTGCCTCAGCCTCCCAAAGTGCTAGAATTACAGGCATGAGCCACCGCACCCAGCCTTGTATTTGCAAATACTTTTAATACATGGCATGATACGTATGTGCTAGAGTGACCTCTAATATATATCCTGGGGCAGATAAGTTAGCTTTTGAAGTTCTCTCATCAGGACTTAACACTCCAAAGATGGCTATGCAGTACTTTGAAATCCTTATCAAAATCTCACCTGAGGGATTTTAATCAGAGATAATTTTTTTTTGAGATGGAGTCTCAGTCTGTCACCCAGGCTGGAGTGCAGTGATGTGATCACTGGTCATTACAACCTCCACTTCCCAGGCTGAAGCAATTCTCCCACCTCAGCCTCCTGAGTAGCTAGACTATAGGCATGCACCATCACACCTAGCTAATTTTTATATTTTGGGGGGTAGAGACAGGATTTTGCCGAATTGTAGTTCCCAAATCCCCCTGTGTCATGGGAGGGACAGAGTGGGAGGTAATTGAATCATGGGGATGGTTTCCCCTGTGCTGTTCTCGTGATAGTGAGTAAGTCCTCACGAGATCTGATGGTTTCATAAGGGCCTTCCCCCTTATAAAACTCTCATTCTTCTTTCTCCTACCACCATGTAAAGAAGGATGTGTTTGGTTCCTCTTCTGCCATAATTGTAAGTTTCCTGAGGCCTCCCCAGCCATGCAAAACTGTGGGTCAATTAAACCTCTTTATAAATTACCCAGTCTTGGGTATGTCTTTATTAGCAGTATGAGAATGGACTAATACAGATGGGTGTCCTGTGAGTAAGCCCTGTACTCGACTAATTGTCAGCTCTTCTTGTTTGGGGCCTGAGGGATGAACTTTAGCCACAGCCAAATGGCAGAACTGTGAAGACTTGCAAGTAATGAGGTGGAGAAAATGTTGGTTACCAGAACCCTCTGAGGGAGAGCCCTTTATTTGATTAGAAGAAATACTTTGAAATGACATTTGGGGTGGAAGGTGAAGTCTCAAGGGCCTTCTCCATCAAGAAAAAAATGTTTGCTAAACTGCTTTGCATGAGACAAGGAGAGGAATTGTATTGCTCCTAAGAGACAGTGAAGAAGGGGGAGGGCAGGGAGATGGGGGAAAGAATGCAACCACAACACTAGCAGAAAGATATCTGCTGCACAATGGAACCTTTTGTGTCAATGCACAAATTCTCATAAAATATACTAAGCTAATGAATGTCTAGTATGCATGATTATCTGTGAAGATTTGTGAAGAGGTTGAGTTTGCTATCTGGACTGAAGCTGAACACTATCTCTGAAGTTTGGCTCACAACCTCCCTTCTCTCTCTCTGTCACACACACACACACACACACACACACACACACACACACACACACTACACCCACCCCCACACTGTGATACAGAAAGAGCACTGGGTAGAGGCAGGTAAAAGGAGAATTATTCTATCACACTGTGACATGACAGGCAGGCTGAGGGTACCAGCAGGCTTGCAGAAACGGGCATGGTGCCCAGGGCTTGGGCAGCCACAAGTCAGAGGATGATTGGACAATGGAAATCAACAATTTATAAAGGCTGGAGGAGAAGGCCACAGGGAGTGTTCAAAGTCCAGGCACACAATCACCATTCAGGGTGTGTGACTGTGCTGTGGGATTTGAGTGGGGTAGAGGAGCAAATGCCTGAAAATTTCTCTCAGCTCCGTGGTGTGACTGACCCAGTGCTGGAGATTCCAAAGGAAGTAAGATGCTGCACCCCCTTGCACTTGGAGAGAGATCATTAGAATACAGTCATAAAATTATGGTCGTAGGAAGCTCAGAAGAAGCTGGCAGGTTAGGGAAGGTTTGCACAAGGACATGGTTCTTGCTATGAGCTTTGAAAGGTGAAGAGTATATAGAAAGATTGTGAAGAGAGGTTTTTCTGGGCAGAAGGATTAGCCTATGTGAAGAGGCAGAGGCATGAGAGTACAGGGCAACTGAGGCAGGAGATGAGGGTCTCAAAGATCTGAATGGCTTTGCTTGCCATTTGAGGACTCTAAACTTCATCTAAAGGTACTGGGGAACCATGGAAGAATTTAAAGCTGGTGGAAAGCATGACTAAATTTGCCTCTTATAAAGATCTCCCTGGTTTACATGCCCATCTTCTGGGCTCTCAAAGTATTGACCTGTCAGTGTTTCAGTTTTTTTTTTTTTTTTTTTTTTTTTTGAGACGGAGTCTCACTCTGTCACCCAGGCTGGAGTGCAGGGGCGCGATCTTGGCTCACTGCAAGCTCCGCCTCCCAGGTTCACACCATTCTCCTGCCTCAGCCTCCCGAGTAGCTGGAACTACAGGCGCCTGCTACTATGCCGGGCTAATTTTTTGTATTTTTAGTTGAGATGGGGTTTCACCGTGTTAGCCAGGATGGTCTTGATCTCCTGACCTCGTGATCCGCCCGCCTCGGCCTTCCAAAGTGCTGAGATTGCAGGCGTGAAACACTGCGCCCGGCCTCAATTGTTTATTTCTCCACCTTACTACATTGTGAACACCTTGTGGGGAAGAGCTGTATCTTTCATCTCTGCACATAGTATATTGTCCAGGGGACATAGTAGGTATTCAATGGATTTTTTTTTCCTTTGAGACAGAGTCTCGCTCTTGTCACCCAGGCTGGAATGCAGTGGTGTGATCTCAGCTCACTGCAGCGTCTGCCTCCTGGGTTCAGGTGATTCTCCTGCCTTAGCCTCCTGAGTAGCTGGGATTACAGGCACCTGCCACCACGCCCAGCTAATTTTTGTATTTTTAGTAGACAGGCGGTTTTGCCATGTTGGACAAGCTGCTCTCAAACTCCTGACCTCAGGTGATTCGCCCACTGAGGCCTCCCAAAGTTTTGGGATTACACGTGTGAGCCACCACGTCTGACCTCAGGGGATTTTTTTTTTTTTTTTTGGAGACCGAGTCTCGCTTTGTCACCCAGGCTGGAGTGCAATGGTGAGATCTCGGCTCACTGCAACCTCTGCCTCCTGGGCTCAAGCGATTCTCCTGCCTCAGCCTCTCAAGTAGCTGGGATTACAGGTGTCCGCCACAACGCCTGGCTAATTTTTGTATTTTTAGTAGAGATGGGGTTTCACCATGTTGGCTAGGCTGGTCTTGAACTCCTGACCTCAGGTGATCCACCTGCCTAGGCCTCCCAAAGTGCTGGGATTACAGGCATGAGCCATGGTGCCCGGCCAGTGGATTTTTTAAAAAGTATCCTATCCAGAAATGAACAGTTGGAGGGTGGTACAATAAGACAGAGAAATGAGTGAGGAGGTTAATAGAGCAATCAAGATGGAGATAGTGAAAGCCTGAGGAAAATGTAATGGCAATAGGGATTGAGAAAAGGACCCTAATCTAGAGATACTTATAAAGTAGAATTTACTGGACTTGGTGATTGATTCGTTT
Organism: Symphalangus syndactylus; assembly: GCF_028878055.3. Taxonomy (NCBI): domain Eukaryota; kingdom Metazoa; phylum Chordata; class Mammalia; order Primates; family Hylobatidae; genus Symphalangus; species Symphalangus syndactylus. Next base: position 39,751,021 of record NC_072425.2, read on the forward strand.
GTTGAAAAAATTGTTAGAAAAAAGTATTAAGGATGACCCCGAGTTTCTGTCCTAGGTAACAGCTTGGATCCTATGAAAAACAGGAGGAAGAAGAGGTTTGTTTTTAGAGGGGAAAGGGAGATTATCAGTTCCCTGAATTTCAGTAGCCTATGGACCATCAGAAGAGATACCTATCAGGCTGCTACTGGATGGATTATGCTCACTATAGACCTAGATCTCTAACATGGAGACTGTGGGTTGGAAGTAATAAGTCTACAGATGATCTTTCAGATGTGAGTGTAGATGTGCTCTTATAGGGAGAGTATGTAGAAGAGGGTGGAGGATAAAACCATGAAAAGTGCTAACATTTGTGAGGTAGAGATGGAAAAGAGTTGCTCTTGAAGGAAGAGTTGAAGATGTAGGAAGAAAATTAGGAGATAAAAAATTATTACAGAAATTCTTATAATGGAAATACTTATTCTTTTTTTTTCCTTTTTTTGAGGGGGAGTATTGCTCTGTCGCCCAGGCTGGAGTGCAGTGATGCCATTTCGACCCAGTGCAACCTCCGCCTCCTGGGTTTGAGCGATTCTCCTGCCTCAGCCTACTGACAAGCTGGGATTACAGGCGCGCACCACCATGCCCGGCTACTTTTTGTATTTTAGTAGAGATGGGGTTTCACCTTGTTGGCCAGGTTGATCTCGAACTCCTGACCTCAAGTGATCCGCCCACCTGGGCCCCCTAAAGTTCTGGGATTGCAGGCATGAGCCACCACGACCAGCTGGAAATAATTATTCTTCACTGCATTTCCATGAGCTCTTCCACATTTCCCAGTTCCCCTTCTAGAAGGTAGGGTCAAGTGGCTAGTTCTGGCAATGTGCTCTGAGTAGAAGGGGTATGTGTCTTTTCTGCATAGAAGCATTTAAGAGCTGGTGTGTGACTCCAGCTATATCTTCCTCTGTCTTAGCAACCACACAGGCCTTATTTTTTTTTTTTTTTGAGACGGAGTCTTGCTCTGTCCCGCAGGCTGGAGTGCAGTGGCATGATCTCGGCTCGCTGCAAGCTCCACCTCCTGGGTTCACGCCATTCTCCTGCCTCAGCCTCCCGAGTAGCTGGGACTACAGGTGCCTGCCACCACACCCGGCTAATTTTTTTGTATTTTTAGTTGAGACGGGGTTTCACCGTGTTAACCAGGATGGTCTTGATCTCATGACTTCGTGTTCCCCCGCCTCCGCCTCCCAAAGTGCTGGGATTACAGGCGTGAGCCACCGCGCCTGGCCCAGAGGCCTGTTTTTGACTTGACAGAGCTGCAAGATGGAAGTAACCTGGATCATGGAGTAACCACATGGAAAGCCCTAGGCCATTCACTTTTGCATGAGTGAGAAGTAAATGTTTGTTGTGTTAAGCCACTGAGATTGGGGGTTAATTTGTTACTGCTAAATAATTTAGTCTACCCTGACCAATATCATCAATGGAGGATAGTTTCAAGAAAGGGCAGGCCAAATATGACAAAGAAATAAAGTTAAAACGATCAATTAGTGACTAATAGTGGATTTAGAAATTAGGACATGAGAAGCAAGGTGGGAGGGGATTTTATTGTGAGAAGTCAAGGATTGAACAGGAGGAAGGACAGTGGGAAGAGTCAGTGCAGATGGATCCTTTGGAAAGTTTGTATAAGAAGTGAAGAATAAGAAGCAGTCACTGGAGGGGAACAACGGAACATGTGGTAAACAAACTTGCTTTTGTCTTTAAGAAGGATGTTTATAGGCTTTTGGGGAAAGGGAGTAGAGAGTGAGAGACTGAAGATATAGAAAAAGAAGAAGGCCAAGGTGGTGGCTCTCGCCTGTAATCTCAGCACTTTGGGAGGCCAAGGCATGTGGATCACTTGAGGTCAGGAGTTCATGTCTAGCCTGGCCAACACGGCGAAACCCCGTCTCTACTAAAAATACAAAAATTAGCCAGGCGTGGTGGCAGGTGCCTGTAATTCCAGCTACTCAGGAGGCTGAGGCAGGGACAATTGCTTGAACCCAGGAGGTGGAGGTTGCAGTGAGCCAAGATACTGCCACTGCACTCCAGCCTGGGCAACAGATCAAGACACTGTCTCAAAAAAAAAAAAAAAAAAAAAAAGAAGAAGATAACAGAGAAGGCAAGGTTGCTGAGGATTTACCGACCATAACCTCACTGGGACAAAGGCATGTGCAGGAGAACCACCCTGTCAATCCAACACCCAAATAAATGTTTGTTTCTTTTCACTCAGATCACAAGATGTTAGGAGGCTCCCTCAACCATAACCCATGGACTTTTAACATACAGCAACATTGCTTTGAGAGGACACACTTGGCATACTCCTATGACTCAAAATATGAGCAAGTGCACCTGCGGTTTTACCCAGACCATTGTCCCTTTGGTGGTAGAGAATTTGGTGAAAAGAGTGAGGGCTGAGCATTCTGGAAGCAGGCTACAGAGGGGTACAGACTGAACTGTACTGTCTCAAAATTTACACGTTGAAATCCTAACCCCAAGTACCTCAGAATGCAACCATAATTGAAGATAGGGATTTTGTTTGTTTGTTTGAGACAGAGTCTCACTCTGTTGCCCAGGCTGGAGTGCAGTGGTATGATCATGGTTCAGCTGTAGCCTCAACTCCCTCTGGCTTAAACTATCCTCTCACCTCAGCCTCCCAAGTAATTGTGACTGCAGGTGGGCACCACCACACCTGGTGAATTTTTATACTTTTTGTAGAGACTTGCTCTCCCTATGTTGTCCAGGCTGGTCTCAAACTCCTGGCCTTGGGCCATTCTCCTGCCTTGGCCTCTCAAAGTGTTGGGATTACAGGTATGAGCCAACAGTCAGCCAGAGATAGAGTTTTTAAAAAGGTAATTACATTAAAATGAGGTCATTATGGTGGGCTCTAATCCAATGTGACTGGTATCCTTATGAGAATAGGAAATGTGGACACAGACACAAAGAGAAAAGAGTATGTGAAGGCACAGGGAGATGCCATCTACAAGCTGAGGAGAGAGGCCTGGAACAGATCCCTCCCTCATCGCCCTCACAAGGAACCAGCTCTGCCAACACCATGATCTCAGCTGTCTAGCCTCCAAGACTGTGAGGAAATAAATTTTTGTTGTCTAGGTCATCCAATCTGTGTTCCTTTGTCATGGAAGCCCTAGAAAACTAACATAGTGGATTTGAATTCCAGTTCAGCCACATCTCAGCTTTTCCATCTTGGGTAAGGTATATAACCTCTCTATGTCTCACTTTCTTTATCTGTAAATCAGAGATAGCAATCAAAGCCTAAAGTCAGCTCTCAATAAATGTTAGCTGCCATTATTATTATTGTTGGTAATCGTTTTTAGCTTTATGATGTAGTTTCAGTGTAGTAAAACTTAAATGGCTCCAAATTATTTTATTGTTATTATTGTTTTTTAATTTTTTTGAGACAAGGTCTCACTCTGTCACCCAGGCTGGAGTGTAGTGGTGTGATCATGGATCACTGCAATGTCAACCTCCTGGGCTCAAGCCATCTTCCTGCCTCAGCCTCCCAAGTAGCTGCAACTACAGGTGCACACTATCACGCCTCAGTAATTTTTGTATTTTTTGTAGAGATGGGGTTTTGCCATGTTTCTCAGGCTGATCTCAAACTCTAGGGCTCAAGTGATCCAACTGCATTGGCCTCCCAAAGTGCTGGGGTTACAGGCATGAGCCATTGTGCCAGGCCCAAATTGTTTTATTAATTCCACTCTGTCTCAATCATAATCATGAATGTAGCCATGCCTGCAGGAGTAACTCACAGCACTCTCTCATGCATCTGCAGTAGAAAATGTGTTTTAATGAAGAACCTTAGGCAAGTCCTTTCAGAGAGAGCCATGTGGCAGGGACTGGATCCTTGAGATCAAGCATCAATTTAAGGAGCAGCATCTTGCTTCCTCCACTCTGGACCTTTTCCTGATTCTTTTCAGAGCTGAGAAGCCAAAGCTTCCTCAAAAGCAGAACACATCCCCACATCCAAAATACGCCTTCTGGTGAAACAGACTTCATACGCCTGCTGGCCATGTTTTGAAGGTAGCCCACTTACCTGTTGGGTTTGTTGTTACTTTGTTTTGTATTTTACCTTTTTCTTGAGAATCTGAAATAGATACAAAAGTGGACAAAATCATTTTAAGAACCCCAGGTGTTACTCATTAGACCATGAACAAAGCTGCCCACCCATCCCCACCGTCCATGTTCTTCTTGAACATTCCAGACATTATATAATTTCACCATTTATATTTAAGAATCAATCTTTTAAATATATGGATTACTATTATTATTATTTTTTGAGACAGAGTGTCACTTTTGTTGCCCAGGCTGGAGTGCAATGGCATGATCTTGACTCACCACAACCTCTGCATCCTGGGTTCAAGTGATTCTCCTGCCTCAGCCTCCCGAGTAGCTGGGATTACAGGCGTGTACCAGCACGCCTGGCTGATTTTGTATTTTTAGTAGAGACGGGGGTTTCTCCATTGTGGTTAGGCTGCCCTCAAACTCCCAACCTCAGGTGATCCGCCTGCCTCGGCCTCCCAAAGTGCTGGGATTACAGGTGTGAGGCACTGCACTTGGCCAACACTGGCAAGATTATTCTTATTTAAAAATAGTACCATTAGGCCGGATGCGGTGGCTCATGTCCATAATCCCGGCACTTTGAGAGACCAAGGTGGGCAGATCACCTAAGGTCAGGAGTTTGAGACCAACCTGGCCAACATAGTGAGACCCCATCTCTACTAAAAATACAAAAATTAGCTGGGCATGGTGGCCTGTAATCCCAGCTACTTGGGAGGCTGAGGCATGAGAATTGCTTGGGAGGCGTAGGCGGTAGTGAGCCGAGATTGTGCACTCCAGCCTGGGCAACAGAGCAAGACTGTTTCTCAGAAAAAAAAAAAAAAGTACCATTATTGAGTGGATAAAGAAAATGTGATATATATACACCATGGAATACTACTCAGCCATAAAAAAAAACAATGTCTTTTGCAGCAACTTTGATGGAGCTGGAGGCCATTATTCTAAATGAAATAACTCAGGAATGGAAAATCAAATACTATATATTCTCACTTACAAGTGGGAGCTAAGCTATGGGTACACAGAGGCATCCAGAGTGATATAATGGACTATGGAGACTCAGAAGGAGAAGAGTGTAAGAGGACACAAAGGATAAAAAAAAAACTACCTATTGGGTCTAATGTACACTACACAGGTGATGGGTGCACTAAAATCTCAGACTTCACCACTATACAATTCATCCACGTAATCAAAAACCACTTGTACCCCCAAAGCTATTGAAATAAAAACAATTTTTAAATAAGACCACTATTATATGACCCAAATAATTAACAATATCATATTATTCATAATATCATCATAATATTCAGGCAGTGTTTAAATTTCCTTTCTCTTAAACTCATTATATTTTATTTTATGTATTTATTTTGAGATAGGGTCTTATTCTGTCACCCAGGCTGGAGTGCAGTGGTGCAATCACCACTTACTGCAGCCCCTTGACCTTCCCAGGCTCAGACCCTCCCACCTCAGCCTTCCATGTAGCTGGGACTACAGGCGCAAGCTACCATTCCCGGCAAATTTTTGTATTTTTTGTAGAGACAAGGTTTCACCATGCTGCCCAGGTCTAGAACTCATGGGCTAAAGGGATCCCCTTGCCTCACCCTCCCAAAGCCTCATTATTTTTTACATAATTTGTTACCACACCACCCCCAGCCTCATTATCTTTTACATAATTTGTTTGAAGGAAGATTGAAATAATTCTCATTGTTTAAATATGATTCACACATTGCAATTAGTCAGTATGTCTTTTTTTTGTTTGTTTTGAGATGAGTCTAGCTCTGTCGCCCAGGTTGGAGTGCAGTGGTACGATCTTGGCTCACGGCAACCTCTGCCTCCCGGGTTCAAGCATTTCTGCCTCAGCCTCCAGAGTAGCTGGGATTACAGGCACCCACCACTACGCCCAGCTAATTTTTGTATTTTTAGTAGAGATGGGGTTTCACTGTGTTGCCCAGGATGGTCTCGAACTCCTGACCTCGTGATAGGCCCACCTCGGCCTCCCAAAGTGCTGGGATTACAAGCATGAGCCACCATGCCCAGCCAGTCAATATATCTTTTAGGTCTCTTTTAATCTATAGATTTCTCTGTATTTGTTGAGGAAACCTGATTCTATTCAGTAGTTTCCACAGTCTGGAGTTTTTGCATTCATCCCTGTGGTGGTATTTAACATGTTCCTTTGTTCCTTGCATTTCCTGTTCATTGGTAGTTAAAACTAGAGTCTATATCAGACCCAGGTTCAATTTTTTAGCCAGACTACTTCATAAGTGGTGTTGTGTTCTTCCATCAGGGGCATATAATATCTGGTTGTCTTTCTCCTGCTTGTTTTTCATTCATCCTTTCTCAGATTTTCATATCTCACCTTTGTGATTCCTGGAAAGGGGGCTGAGAGGTTGGGGGTCTGGCAGAGGGATTGCCAGCTTTTCTGCCTGCTCCTGTCATATTGCGTTGCTCTATTCCCTTGATGGTCTATGCCATCAACATGGCTTTCCATTCCTATGGGGCATGATGGTGCTGCTAATGCCGTTCCCAGAGCTAAGGGGGGAACAGACATGTTGAAAAAACTTTAGAGGTTAACATTTTTTATTGCTTTTCTTCTTCCATATTAGGGAATGCCAAGTCTGAGCCCTGCTGGCTTGCTATTGATTCAGATGGCCAACAGCTATCAAGCAGGGAAGGGTCTGCTGGATAGGAAAGTAGCTGATGTACTTCCTTCCTGATCCATGCAGAATGGGAATGTAATTTCCAACTATTATTTGGTGCCCAAACTTCAAATTTAATGCTTCAGGCCTAAAGTCCAAACATAGTTGAACACCATAAAAATGTTCCAGATTCCCTAGAGTTCGGTCAACATGGGACTGACATACGTGAAGGATTTGCCTAACCATATATTGCCCACAGCAATATTGGATCCTTGCTTCTAGGCTAGTGTGTTGATTAGAAGTCTAGAAAACAGAAAAAAAAGTCATCAGTCATTATAGGCAGCCTTTCTACAAAATAATCTTTTTTTTTTTTAAAGATTCAGTAACACAGAGTATTTGTTTCTATTTGACCTCAATTTCTTCATCAACTAATTTTACCTCGTTGAATCCTAAGTGTAGCAGATTCTGTTGATACCTAGCCCTGTATCACTCTGGCCCACCTTTGAGTTCGCATGCAGCTTGAGTGGGTCAGCTCCTGGCCACGTGGACAGGTGCCTGCCTCATGTGCTTGTGGTTCCGTGCTCTTCTCCCAGAGGGTTTGCTCCTGTTCTACCAGAAATTATCAGACTGCTCAGGACATTGTGGAGGTGCTAGGAACTTAAGGTCCTCAGGTGCAACCCTTGACCCCTGAGAAATGAGAGTCAGTGGACACATCCCTCAGCTTCCCCATCCCTTGGCAGGATAATCCTGCGGCATGTCCTCCAAGGAGCTTCAGAGGGTTCCCTGTAGGATTTATTGGTATTGGACTCTCCTGCTCACTGATGCAACTTTGAACTTTTGTTCCTTTTCAGTCTTCCTTTCTCCACTATTTCACTTAAGTTTCCTGGGATCACTTCCCAAGTAAGCCACCTAAACCCAATTTATTGTGTCGGAGCCTGCTTTTGGGGCAACACAAACTAGTCAGGAAATAATTTTGTAAGTGACCTCAAAACGCTTTGGAACAAGTGTGTGTAAATCACTAAATATTGAGCATTATGTGCTGGATACATCCATGTGTGAGTCATCTCTAATCCTATGAGTGAGCTATTGATATCTCCATTTTTTTTAGATGAGAAAACTGAAAATAGAAGACATGCAAAGAAATTGCCCAAGAACACATAACCCGTAAGAATGGAGATGCAAATCCATAAAGACCAGCAACATAGTCTTGCCTCTTGTTCTCCATTTCGTTTTTGGTGGAAGATTTTCTCTAATAGCTGGCAGGTTTCTGTCTTTCATTCTTCCTTTTTTGAATTGTTCTATTTGTGTGTCTATATTTTGAATGAGTGAATTTCCTGCCAGTTGAACTTCAAGTTGTAAGTAAAAAGGCCTATCTTGATGTGGTCTCCTAGCAACAATTTATGAAGCACTTTAAAGCAATTATTCTTCTCAAGCACGTTTCCAAATGTTGAAGCATGTTCATTCACTTCGATCATTAAAGTCTCCAAGAACATTCATTCTGTAGCACACAGTTCTAGTAATTACAAGCTCATCAACAGGTTGCTTAGTGAGCGGAGAGCAAGGACAAACCCCACTCTCCCCAGGAGCTGAGCACGTTGTTTCCAGCCTAGCAAGGCAGGGCAGGGCAGATCCACTCCTGCCCAAATGAGTCTTAGTTGATTTGTGGAGTGGTGAAGGGGGAAGAATATTTAAACCCCAAATAGCTATCTGTAAAATGCGGAGCCCATGGCAACACACACAGTCCTAGGCAGGATTTGAATATCTAAGGTCTGAGTCTGCCATTCAGTTTTCTGCGCCTCTTCTTCTGGACCCTTCCCTCAGCCCACCCTAGATCTGGAGACTCGACATCAGGCAGAGGCCTCAACTCCCCTCCCCTGGGTCCTTAAACATGTAGTTCTGCCCAAATTAGCCACTGGTCCTTCAGTTTGTCTTTCTTTCCTTGTCTTTTTCTAAGAATTCTCTTTTATTTTTATCTTCCTTTAAGTGTTTTAGGACACAAGTCGGGAAGGGGATCTGGATTGCTGGCAGTCACCCTGTAGGTTCAGCAAATAGGAATGTCCATTTGGCAAGCTAGAGAGTTGTCCATCTGGGCTATGGTTGTGAAACCATCAGGCCTGACTCCAACTCCACTGGAGAGGAAATTACAATCAGGATGGTGCCTTGGACAAATATTAAGCACTCCTGGGATGTTTTAGATCCAAGAAAGGGGAAGGTTGACTTTCCTACTAATCCGGAAAGCTGTTTTTTTAAAAAAACTCTTTATTTTGAAACATTTTAATTCACAAAAGAGTTCTTCTATACCTCTCACCTGCTTTCCCTAATGTTAACATCTTTTTTAAAAAAATTTTATTATTATCATACTTTAAGTTTTAGGGTACATGTGCACAACGTGCAGGTTTGTTACATATGAATACATATGCCATGTTGGAGTGCTGCACCCATTAACTCATCATTTAGCATTAGGTATATCTCCTAATGCTATCCCTCCCCCTCCCCCCACCCCACAATGTTAACATCTTATATAACTGTAGCACACTTATGAAAATTAAGAATCAGTTGTATTGATAGTGTTCTTATGAAGGGAAATTGTATGAATCCCAGGATAGTAAAGGCCAGATGCATGCACACACACACACACACACCAGATAAACATATACAAAATACAGACACATACACACCAGAAACACACACAACATGCATACAGATATTTACACAAACACAGATACATACACAACATAATACAGATATACACAGCATACAGACACACACACATTAGACACACACAACATACAACACACAGATATACTTAGAATATGATACAGATATACACAAGATATGCATACACGACATACATATAGATACATACAACACACAGATATACACATGTGCATGCAGCAAGACAAAAATAGGCACATGCAACATACATACAAGCACAAAATATATACAGATATACATGCAACATACTTATATACAGAGATATATGAACACATACAACATATGTACAGAGATACATACATAGCATACATGCTCTTAAAATTATGGCTCATACTTTATATACTGAGAGTGCTTCTTGGTGGAATTTGAGCTGGTTGATGGAGGCAGAAAAGTGCTGAGAGAGAACTAAGGAACAATGGTGACGAAGCGGTCAGGGCATGTGGTCAAGAATGACTCTCTCTACCTGGAAATCGTCATTTCTTTGTGGAAATGGGGCTGTCACCTACCATAGTAATAGTTTGGGTTGCAAAATCTGACCCACCAAACAGACCAAGGGAGACTTGTTCAGATAAACTTTAGATAGAAACTGTTCTGCCCCATTTCCCCAGTCAGGGTAGGGAAGGTACAGCCAGCCCAAATTTCGTGGGTCCCCATGCAGAAACAGGAGCAGAAATGAGAGATGTTTCATCCTGAGACTTGGCTAAAGCATAAGCATTTATTATCTCTTGTAGTTTCTGTAGGTCAAGAATTTGGGAGCAGCTTAGCTGGATGGTTCTCGCTCAAGGTGACTCAGGAAATTCAGTCAAAATGTTGGCCAGGACTACAGTCATAGGAAGATCTGACTGGAGCCAGGCAATTTGCTTCCAACACAGCACACATACATGAATGGCAAGTTAATGCAGCCTGTTGGCAGGTGGGGGCTCAGTTCCTTACCACATGGGTCTTTCTCTAGGGATCCTGGGTGTTCTTCTTGGCATGGTGGCTGAGTCCCCCAGAGCGAATGATCTAAGAGAGCAACGCAGAAGCCTCAATGACTTTCATGACCTAGCTTTGGAAGCCACACTTTGTCATTTCTGCAGTGTCCTACTGGCTAACAGGTCAGCCCTATTTAGTGTGGGAGGAGACTATCCAAGGATGTGAATATCAGGGGGCCATCTTGGAAGCTAACTACCACATGACCTTTTGCTCTGATGATTTCATTCCAATTTAATAAAGCACGTTTAGACTAAACCTCAAGGTATAGTCAAATATAGTCAAACTTGGTTTCAAAACCAAGTTGGTGAAGTTGGTGAAAGCTAAAGTTAGGTCTCCTAGATGATATTTGAGTTGGGAACTGAAGGAAATATAGGAGTTATGGAGAGAGTGGTGAGAGATGAGGTTAGAGAGGTGTGTGTGTGTGTGTGTGCATGTGTGTGTGTGTGTGCACGTGCGTGCCTTGTAGGCCATTTTAAGGACTTGGGTATTTTATTCTTTCCCTAATTTGAGGATCCTTGCAGGTAATATATCCCTGAGTGCTTTTGTCTTCTTCTTCCTCCTTTCCCTCTTATATGTGGAGTTCAGATGACATGTGGGATTTTGGTGAGTTGTGAAGGAAGGAGGCCAGGACATTTGAAACAGAAATGGAAAATCTGTTTGATAGAAGTCACTGTTGGCCAGGCCTGGTGGCTCGTGTCTGTAATCCCAGCACTTTGGAAGGCTGAGGTGGGTGGATCACTTTAGGTCAGGAGTTGGAGACCAGCCTGGCCAGCATGGTGAAACCCTATCTCTATTAAAAATACAAAAAAATTAGCCGCGTGTAGTGGCATGCGCCTGTAGTCTCAGCTACCTGGGAGGCTGAGGCAGGAGAATGGCTTGAACTCAGAAGGTGGAGGTTGCAGTGAGTCAAGATCATGCCATTGCACTCCAGCCTGGGCAACAGAGCAAGACTCTGTCCACCCCCGCCCCCCTCAAAAAAAGTCACTGTTTTGCCATGAACAAACTCTATGTGTGTGTGGTTGTGTGTGACAGAGAGACACAGAGAGAGAAACGGAGACAGATATAAAGGGATTCAAGAGAGCAATATGGATTGGTAAAGACTGTAACAATATTCTTTTCTTTTTAAAAGTTATTTTAACAAATTTGTACTTTAAAATTTTCCTGATTATTCGAGTAATATATGTTCATTAAGATAAGGCAAGAATCATACATGATGTCATCACCCAGAGGCAATAAAATGCTTTGACATTTTCTAGATCCTTTTCCTGGGCATGTTTTCTTCCTTAAGTTGAGGTTATATTCCTTCTGTAATTTTGTATTCAGCTTTTCATATGCATTTAATTGAATTATTTAATAGCTTTTAATAACCATTAGAGAGAAAATATGCATATGTTTCTTCTCTTGGTTTATATGCTCACTGTAAAAAAAATAAAAACAAAACCCACTGAATATAATTGTATTAGAGAGAAAGGAAAAGTCCACCCAAATATTACGACCTAAACCATTGTTGATGGTATAGTTTAATATCCTTCCAGACATATTTTTCTGTGTATTTGTAAGTGCATGTAGATAACACTTATAAATAAGTATTTGGAAATGTTCTATAATTTATTTTACTTCAATATCACTATTATTAATGTTTTCCATGTCAGTGAGTAGTACTGCATCCTTTAAACATCTTATTTTTTTCTGATTACAAACGTAAGAAATGCTTTTTTTAAGTATTTTTTATGGTTGTGTAATATTCCATCATATAGAGATATACCATTATTTGGGTAATGGTTACCCTGTTATTTCCGTTTTTGTTATTATGAACAATCCCATGAGAACTACCTTTGTAATCCCCCCTGCATTTCTGATTATTTTCTCTGGTTCAATTCTGAGTATTAGAATTTCCAAGTCAGGATTTAACAACTCTATAGTACATATTTGCTATTTGTTTCTCCATCATCATTCTATGCATTGTAAAAACAGTAAAAACTCTCAATTATTTTTTCTTAAAAATATTTAGCAAATCACACTGTAACAATGTAAAATTTAAAATTTGAATAGAAATCATATATAATCTCTCCACCATAATAAATCAACTTTTTTTTATATTCTCTTTTGATCCTTTTTTATATACATGCCTATATATACCTTTAGACCAGGAGTCAACAAACATTTTCTTTTTTTTTTTTTTTGAGATGGAGTTTCGCTCTTGTTGCCCAGGCTGGAGTACAATGGCTCAATCTCGGCTCACTGCAACCTCTGCCTCCCGGATTCAAGCGATTCTCCTGCTGCAGCCTTCCGAGTAGCTGGGATTACAGGCGTGTGCCACCATGCCTGGCTAGCTTTGTATTTTTAGTAGAAACAGGGTTTCTCCGTGTTAGTCAGGCTGGTCTCCAACTCCTGACCTCAGGTGATCCGCCCGCCTCAGCCTCCTAAAGTGCTGGGATTACAGGCGTGAGCCACCACTCCTGGCCAGACTTCTTCTTTAACAAGCAGATATTAATATTTTAGGCTTTGTGTGCCACATGGTCTCTATTAAAACTGCACAACCCTGCCATTGTATCATGAAAGCAGCCATAGACAACATGTAAATATGAGAACGCCATAAAATTTTATTCACAAAACCAGGTGGCTGGCCTGTGTTTCTGGAGCCATTTTAGGCAATTGTTCTTTATAATTCGGTTGAAACTATTTGATCATTCATAAACTGAACTAACTTTTTGAGTCTGTTTTATTTGTAACTGTAATTATTTTTTTTTACTTACTGTTATTTTCCCCTCATCTTGTTAACCACACTAGATTCATAGAGCTGAAGTTCTCACACTGATTTGTTTTTAGTAAAGCAATACATTCAATGCATTTACTGATTATAAAGATATAGAATATTTCCTTACTATGGGCTTCAAGGATGACTTTTTTTTTTTTTTTTTTGAGACAGTCTTGCTCTACCTCCCAGGCTGGAGTTTAGTGGCACGATCTCGGCTCACTGCAACCTCCACCTCCTGGTTCAAGTGATTCTCCTGCCTCAGCCTCTTGAGTAACTGGGATTACAGGCGCCTGCCACCATGCTCGGCTAATTTTTGTATTTTTAGTAGAGACGGGGGTTTCACCATGTTGGCCAGGCTGGTCTCGAACTCCTGACCTCATGTGATCTGTGTGCCTCGGTCTCCTGAAGTGCTGGGATTACAGGCATGAGCCACCACACTCAGCCAAGGATGACTTTTGAAAGAAAGATGTTTAGGCCCTGGTGCAGTGGCTCACACCTGTAATCCCAGCACTTTGGGAGGCAGAGGCAGGCAGATCACCTGAGGTCAGGAGTTCCAGACCAGCCTGGCCAACATGGTGAAACCCTGTCTCTACTGAAAATACAAAAATTAGCTGGGCGTGGTGGCGGTACCTGTAATCTCAGCTACTCAGGAGGCTGAGGCAGGAGAATCGCTTGAATCCGGGAGACGGAGGTTGCAGTGAGCTGAGATTGGCCACTGCACTCCAGCCTGGGTGACAGAGCAAGACCCTGTCTCAAAAAACAAAATAAATTAATTAAAATAAAAAATAAAAATAAAAGAAAGATACTTAGCTATAACTCCACCACATAGCAAAAGAGTTATAATCTTTTAATGCCTTGATCAATGAACATGCTCTTTGATGATTCTATTAAGGGAAAAGATGACAAAACAAGAGTAATTTTGAAAAAAGATCACATCTATTTCCACTAAACTGTCGTATTTCTAGTGCTTGTCCACCTGCAAATGTGCCTTTATATGGCTGTAATAATGTGTGCCTATCCTTATAAAGTACTTTTTACATTTACTATAATGAAGACATATTTTCAGCTATTCCATAGTTTTGATCTTCTGCAGAAATTTCAAAATGCAATTACCCTATTCAGTGTATCTTCTTCCCTATCATTCTAAGGCAGTTTAGTCTAATAAAATATTTATTTGTACATTTTCACTTTTTACTATGAAAAATTTTAAACACAGAGAAAAGTGGAAAGAAGAGGATAATGAATATATACACACTAACCACTTAGATTCAGCAATGAATAACATTTTGCCAGGTTTTACATATACACACATGCATAGTTTTTTCTCAATCATTTGGAATTAAACAGCAGACATCATGATATTTCACTTCTAAACACTTTAGCACCTAACAATAAAACTGTTTTCCTGAATAATCACAATACTATTGTCATAACTTAAAACAACAAATAATAATTCCCAAATACCACCTAACATCCAGTTCATATTCACATTTCCTCAGTTGTTTCCAAAATGACCTTGTTTCTTTTTTTTTGAGATGGAGTTTCGCTCTTGTCGCCCGCCCAGGCTGGAGTGCAATGGTGCGATCTCTGCTCAGTGCACCATCTGCCTCCTGGGTTCAAGCGATTCTCCAGCCTCAGTCTCCTGAGTAGCTGGGATTACAGGCGCCCCCACCAGGCCGGGCCAATTTTTGTATTTTTAGTAGAGACAGGGTTTCACCATGTTGGCCAGGCTGGTCTGGAACTCCTGACCTCAGGCGATCTGCGCACCTCGGACTACCAGAGTTTTGGGATTATGGGTATGAGCCACTGTGCCTGGCCCCCAAAATGATTTACACAGTTGGCACCCTTGGAGCAAGGATCCAATTAAGGTTCATCCATTACATTCAGCTCTCTCATCAATCTCTTTTAAGAGAAAACAGTTCCCGGATTTTTTTTCCCCTATAACATTGACTTTGGAGAGAGCAGGACAATTGTCTTTTTTTCATAGCCTGGGTTTGTCTGATTGTCTCCTTATGGTATCGTTTAAGCTATTTATTGTACACTGTAGACTAAGTATAAGAGTGAAAGAGATTGACGATAACCTAAAATAATAAAAATATTTTACCATTCACTCCTATCAACTTTGACTCAATATTCTTTTAGATATCTAAAATTAAAACATGTTACAGGTGGCATAGTAGACAAGATCTGCTTTCGAATCAGAGGTTTTATAGCTAGAGATCCTGGGAAAATGATTTAGTTTCTTTGAGCCTCAGTCTCCCCATATGTGAAAAAGTATGGTTGGTGCTCATAAATGTTTGCTCTCTTCCCCTCGTCTGTAGCTTCTCCTGGATCTTGCAAAGCACCACCAGGACAGACATCTTAAGCACATTTGAAGAGCTCCTGTTTCGTAAGTAAGACAGCAGCAGCAAGACTGCAATCATTTCTGGGAAGACAGTATCATCATAATGCAATATTAGCTACTGTGATCTTCTATCATTTCCTTCCTGGAGAGTTATGACTGTGGCACTGAGGATTTAAGACCTACAGCCTGAACACTACTTACTACAAATCTCTCACAAAGCTGCTGCAATAAATCTCGTGGAGGAAAGTCATTGCATAAAAAAATCCTCAACTCCAGGGAGTTGGCCATTTATTTTCCTAGAAAAGGGGCTGTGATGAGAGACACTCCATGCTTCCTTTAACTCCATGGAACAGAACCCAACAAAGCATTCATCATGGAAAGTTGACTGATGGGCCCAATGAGACTAGCTGGGGAAGGAAGATGGAAAGAGAAGCGCCCCATCCAAGGCCTGCTCCTTTCCCTAGCTGCAGCCAGGAGGGATTTCCTCTTCGCCTGAGGATTGACTTTCCATAGAATCAGCACCACTGAGGGTAAGCTTCCCTGAAGACAAACTCTGTCATTGGAGAGCTCAGCCAGGGGTCTAAAACTGGACCCTATGGACTCCACAGATTTATTTAGTCTGCACAGTGTTTAAAAATGTTTTTAGTTAGGGCCAGGCATGGTGGCTCCCGCCTGTAATCCCAGCACTTTGAGAGGCCGAGGTGGGCAGATCACCTAAGGTCAGGAGTTTGAGACCGGCCTGGCTAACAAGGCAAAACCCAGTCTCTACTAAAAATACAAAAATTAGCAGGGCATGGTGGTTCAGGCCTGTAATCCCAGATACTCAGTAGGCTGAGGCACAAGAATCACTTGAACCTGGGAGGCGGAGGTTGCAGTGAGCCAACATCGCGCCATGGCACTCCAGCTTGGGTGACAAGAGTGAAACTCCATCTCAAACGAACAAAACAAAAAAGTTTTTAGTTAGTTCCCAACATCAAAAATTAACAATTTTGCAAAGAAAGATAAAATCCAGATTTTGGGCTCCCCTAAACAAATTGGGATATCTGAAAACAGTGGGTCACATTCCTACATTCCCGCCCCTATTGACAGTATGTGCCTGCTCTAATTTTACTTCCCCTTTTACCCTAACTGCCCTGTAGGGAATGGAGTTTGCAATCCCCATACTAATCCATCACCCTGCGGGTCCCTTCCCCTCCTCCCTGACCTCTGTTCTGATAAGGGGTGAGAGAATGAACCCCCATAAGTATTGAATGGAAAAAACATGTATTGGCCAGGCACGGTGGCTCACACTTGTAATCCCAGCACTTTGGGAGGCCAAGACGGGCAGATCACCTGAGGTCAGGAGTTCAAGACCAGCCTGACCAATATGGCGAAACCCTGTTTCTACTAAAAATAATTAAAAAACAAAATTAGCCAGATATGATGGCAGGCGCCTATAATCCCAACTACTCGGGAGGCGGAGGCAGGAGAATCGTTTGAACCCAGGAGGCGGAGGCTGCAGTGAGCCAAGATTGCACCATGGCACTCCAGCCTGGGCAACAAGACCGAAACTCCATCTCAAAAAAAATAAAAATAAAAATACATGTGTTGATGAGAAAATACAACTGACTAATCCCACCTAAACCAGGACCTCATATAAATTCAGAAGATCTTTCTAACATGCCAGGGAGGCAGCCTGGTATAAAGCAAAGAGCACATGCTTTGCGAATGTAAACCAAAAATAAAAGTTGAAGGCCCTCCTCACCATAGGAATGGTCTCCTTCCTTTGCTGGGGCACCCTAAAATTTAACTGGTTGAGGCCATGATGGGTAGTAGGGGTTGGACATGCCTCATTATACCCTTTCAGCAGTAACATCAACACAGACTTTAAGTCTGATAAGAAATATTTACAGTCTATTTTCTCTAAAGCCTGCTACTTGGAGGTATAAAACCTAGGTCTCCACAACCCCTATTGTAACCCAGCCATTTCTTTCTACTAATAAGTCTTTCAATCAATTGCCTATCAGAATGTGTTTAAATCTACCTATGACCTAGAAGCACCCCACTCTTTGAGTTGTCCCACCCTTCCAGACTGAACCAATGTAAATGGTTCAATTGATTGATGTGTTATATCTTCCTAAAGTGTATAAAAGGAAGCTGTACCTCAACCATCTTGGGCAAGTGTCTTCAGGAACTCCTGAGTCTGTGTCACAGGTGTGTCTTTAACCTTGGCAAAGTAAACTTGCCATTACTTATTTTTTTTTTTTTTTTTTTTTTTTTTTTTTGAGACGGAGTCTCGCTCTGTCGCCCAGGCTGGAGTGCAGTGGCGCAATCTCGGCTCACTGCAAGCTCCGCCTCCCGGGTTCACGCCATTCTCCTGCCTCAGCCTCTCCAAGTAGCTGGGACTACAGGCGCCCGCCACCACGCCTGGCTAATTTTTTTGTATTTTTAGTAGAGACGGGGTTATCACCGTGGTCTCGATCTCCTGACCTCGTGATCCGCCCGCCTCGGCCTCCCAAAGTGCTGGGATTACAAGCGTGAGCCACCGCGCCCGGCCAACTTGCCATTACTTATAATGGCAAAAACTGCAATTACTTTTGCACCAACCTAATAAATTGATTGAGACTTGCCTCAGATACTTATTGGTTTATACCTAGAGGCAGACCTTGGCTCAAATTCCATCTCTCCCTTACTCTGGGATATTGTCCAACTTGCTCAGCCTCTTGAAACCTACTTTGCTTATAGCAAAAATGGTATAGCAAGATTTTTCACCCAAGCCTTTTGTGAGGGCTAAATGTGGTAATGGACATTAAGTGCCAGACCCCTTAGATGCGCCATCTTCTCTCAGCTTCTGTAATGTCATGCTGTCAGTTCCCCCCTTTTCATGGCTTCTTTGCTTCATCTTTTCTGTCTCCTTTGAAGGTACCCCTTCCTGGAATATACCATAAATGTCAGTGTTCCTTAGGGTTCTATCTTGAGCTGACTCCCCCAACTCCACCCCTAGCTTTTCTCTCTCTCTTTTTTTTTTTTATTATTAAACGTTTTTCATTGCTGCAATACATTCTTCAAAATAAACACTTCGCGGGGCAAGCTGGCCCAGCATTTTGGGAAGCCAAGGAGGCAGATCACTTGAGGTCAGGAGTTTGAGACCAGCCTGACCAACATGGTGAACCCATCTCTACTAAAAATACAAAAATTAGCTGGGTGTTGTGGCAAGCACCTGTAATCTCAGCTGCTCAGGAGGCTGAGGCATGAGAATCACTTGAACCCGGGAGGCAGAGGTTGCAGTGAGCCAATATAGTACCACTGCACTCCAGCCTGGGCAACAGAGCTGCAAGACCCTGTCTCAAACAAAACAAAACAACAAAAAAAATAAACACTTCATGGCTGAACAATATGCCATTTCCTGAATAGATTGTAATTTACCTAATCATTTCTCTAATAGTGGACACTTAGATTGCTCTGATTTTGAAAGGCAGGAATACCAAGAATATTTTCTTGTACATGGCATTTTCCTATTTTGGGATTATTTCTCAGTATAGGCTCATCCTTTCGAGTATGTGGCATCTTTTCTTCTTTCCCTCCTCTCTCTCCTCAGAAGTACTCAAGGCCCTGGAGATACTTTGGCTGTGTCCCCACCAATCTCATCTTGAATTGTAGCTCCATAATTCCCATGTATCCTGGGAGGGACCCAGGGGGAGGTAACTGAATCATGGTGGCGGGTCTTTCCCATGCTGTTCTAGAGATAGTGAATGAGTCTCACAAGATCTGATGGTTTTATAAAGGGCGGTTCCCCTACACAAGTTCTCTCTTGCCTGCCACTTTGCCCCTCGTTTGCCTTCTGCCGTGACTGTGAGCCCTCCCCAGCCATGTGCAACTGTGAGTCAATTAAACCTCTTTTCTTCATAAATCACCCAGTCTCTGCTATGTCTTTATTAGCAGTGTGAGACAGACTAATACAGCCCTTATGTGTCCAGAAGTAATGACTTTTTTGGATGATACCTTAAGTAAAGCCTAATAAAGCTTTAGTGACTGATACATTTTTTAAAATGAAGTAATTATTTATGTGTAATGAGACAAATTATTTATTTCAGAGTGTTATTTGCTTTACTCTCTTCCCCCAGCAAAAGGAGTCCTCAAGTGGCCAGCCACATTTTCTCATTTCTCCTTTCTTCAAAAACTGATGAGATCTTGCTTGATGAAGAGAAGTCCCACAACAAGTAAATACAGCAAAGAGAGAGAGAAAGGGGAGGAAATAGCTGTTGGGAATGGAGGGTTGTTGGATGAGCTTTGTGAAGTGTGGGAAGAGAAAGATACTAGAGGAGACCGAGAAAAACGGATAGATGAAGAAACAGAATTTTAGTAAGTGGTGCTGTATGCTGTATATGTAGATTTACCTCAAAGTTTTAAAAAATGGCAAGTAAAAATGGAATTCTTTTTTAATAATCAACTTCGGTTATTGTATAATGTTATTTGATTATAATATAGTTTTGAGATTGATCTACATAAATCCTTGAGTTAATAAAAATCACAATATATTTATGTCTGCCTTCTTCTCCAAAGGATTTATGGCAGCTTCCAAAAATATACAGTATACTAGAGTAAAAAATTAAGTAGGGAAATCTGAGCAAACAGAAAAAAACAAAGGGTAGCCAGATTACAATAAAGTAGTAGAGAGTAGCAAATTATAGTGAAGCCAGAGGTAAGGTCAGCATACAGAATTTTGAGGTCCTGTGCATTGTTAAAGACGGGCCACCAACTTAAAACTGAGCTTCCTGAAATGAATGCAAAGAGGACTTATTCACAGTGTACATAAAATAAAGTCAAATTCCTAGAACTGAGAATGAAGAGAAACTTCTCTTGGGTAATCCTCCAGAAAATACTTTGTGACAGCCTTTGACAACATGTCTAACAAAATTTTTTTATGGTCTCTTAAAAATGATCTCCCTCCCTGTAGGTTAATGTCAAAACACCAGCCACAACAAGCAAAAGCCAAATCAATTTTCTCTGATGGTTTGACTTGATCCAAAGATAACATTTTGATGGCTCAGAGGAATGGTTGAACTACACATCCTTTAGGTAATTCTTCAAAAATATTATTTTCTGCAACTGGAACTTGGATAAAGATTAGATACTTGAAAGTTTAGTGTTTTCTCCAGTGTCAACCTGCAAGAGAAAGGTTGTGTTGTCAATAAAGGAAACAGCCAAATGCTTTGACAAGCTACTTGTCAAAAAGGCCCTAAATAAGCCATTTGGAACCAAGGAGCAACAATTTAATGTACAACTCTTCTCAAGGTGGATTTAAAAAAATGAGTGCCTAGGATCCGTGACACCTATGTGACATCTAGGTGGGGCAATATCTCTGAAAGTAGGAATAGTCATTTGGCTGTCCTGGTACAGAGTCAGAGAAAACAGCATCTAGAATAAGAAAGAGATAAGTCTCATCCATTTGAAAGAATATATTAATTTGGAAGTAAAGGAGGAAGTGTTGGATTCAGTTAATGTATTTTAAGTGCCTGCCATGTGTTAGGCATATGGACTAGACAGTGCCATTGGTCCAGGATAGCTTGGTTGCTGAATGGAAAGATACTGATAAAAGTGAGAAAGACAAAGCTGGGTTTGCTAGGGATGTGGAGGGCAATCATAACCACAGGGAAGGCTGCAAAAAGGGAAGCAGTGGGTAAACAGCTATGTGTGACAATTTGGCCCTTGGTAATTCAGTGGGTGGCTAGGGTTATCCTGAGACTGTACTACCCCCTATGGAGTAATGTCCTACCCGGGGTCACCAGGGTAAATTAATGAAGACAACAACAACTTTACACTAAGTATTTTGGAGAAGTTTATTGTCCATGTGAAGCCAGCTGGGGGCCCAGAAGTAGGCGAGGAAATGTCTCAAGGTCAACTCAAAGTAATAAGCCTTTCCCCACATAGTTTTTATAGGTTAATTCCTTTTTCCTCACTGTAATATCTTCTTCACTCTCCACCAGATTTAGCATCCCTTTACTGTTGTAGATTAACAACCGTATCCTTTAAGTGGGACTATTACCAAAAGAAGCAGAAATAGGAGCATTTGCTATTTCTCTTGGAAAGCCCATTCACACATTCCTCTTCTTGCAACTGCTTGGTATCTTGGATCCCAAAGAGCCGTAGCAGTATCTGGCCTCTTCTGACATCTTAGAACCAAGCATATTATTCAAATGCACATGATTCTTCGCTACATTCAAGCAACTGAGCCACATAAATCTTAAATATCAAATAAAAAAGAAGGCTTTCTAACTGGTTAACAAAACTGATTGTAAAAAATGTCTCCAACTGAGAAAGAACACAGACCTGCCTTTAGCTGCCTCTGTTCTTTAAAAGTGAAAATGCAGCATGTTAGAGAAAGTAAGACGGTGGCAGGCTTCAAATTCTGTCTTGTAGACTGGAATAGTAAAACTAACCCCAATTCTGCTCAGGTGTCCTCTTTTAAGCCTAAGCGAAGCCTGTAAGTCTATTGTAACAGCAACAGGGCCAGGCGCAGTGGCTCATGCCTGCAATTCCAGCACTTTGGGAGGCCAAGGTGGGTGGATCACTTGAGGTCAGGAGTTCGAGACCAGCTTGGCCAACATGGTGATCCCTGTCTCTACTAAAAATACAAAAATTAGCTGTGCGTGGTGGCATGCACCTGTAGTCCCAGCTACTTGGGAGGCTGAGGCAGGAGAATCACTTGAACCCGGGAGGCAGAGGTGCAGTGGGCCAAGATCGCACCACTGCACTCCAGCCTCGGTGACAGAATGAGACTCCTGTCTCAAAGTAAAAAGAAAAAATGGGAAGCAAAGGGAGGATTTTGGCTGCTTTTGCATTTTGAAGCCCTGAGAGATTCATTTTCTTTCAGGGTACCTTGGAAAAGAGAACAGTTTAAGAGCAGCCTGAAGGGAGTCCAGACCACAGAAGAAAAGTTATAGATTCAGGAGGGGTTTTTTTTTGGAGACTTAGACAAATTTCAGTGTGCTGATGAATCCAACACAGTCCCAACTATTCTGTCATAGGAAATGAAATTTTGATCTGAAGTCAGGTTTCAGGAACACTCAGGAAAGTCTGTAAACCTAGCAAAACCCCAGTTCAGCTGCTTTCTCACGCTCTTCAAAAGCACTCTGAATCCTGTCCTTTTCTTTTCCTTGACTGAAGTGGCTGTAGCAATAAAGAGTTGGCTAGCCAAGGTCATGGCTCTGGTGTAAAATGACCTAGTTTCCCGGATCACTCCTCCTGGGCAGATAGACCCACTGTTGTCTCCTGTGTTTGATTGTGAAAGCATTGAACTTTCCACTTACAAAACCGCGAGCTGAAAAACGGGTGTCGTTTTAAGTCACGAAATTTGTGGTAATTTTTATGTAGCAATAGAGAACAAATACAAACACCTTCCTCTTTCATTCCTCAGAAAAACAGTTGAGAAGACCCATTACTCAGCTGTATGCATGAGGAAAAAGGGCGTTCCTAGAATATGGGTATAGGTCTCTATAAAACAGGCATTTGTGAGTACAACTCCCTTTTTGAGAAAGGATCTGGGCATCTGAATCCTCACTAATGAAACCGTGGAAATACTGATTCCAACCTAGTAGAGGACTCTCTCCTCTTTAGAGTATAGCAGATCCAACTCAACGGTTGCTGCACATTTAAAGTCCGCTAAAATGTGCAATGAGTATTGCACACAGCAACACAACAGGACTAATAACAGGATAAGAAAACGGAGTCTAGGCGCGGTGGCTCAGCCTGTAACCTCAGTGCTTTGGGAGGCCAAGGCGGGAGGATCGCCTGAGGTGAGGAGCTCGAGACCAGCCTGACTAACATGGTGAAACCCCGTCTCTACTAAATACAAAAAATTAGCCCAGTGTGGTGGCCCATGCCTGTAGTCTCAGCTACTTGGAAGGCTGAGGCACGAGAATCTCTTGAATCTGGCAGGCGGAGGTTGCAGTGAGCTGAGACAACACCATTGCACTCCAGCCTGGGCGACAGAGTGAGACTCCATCTTTGTTTTTTTTGAGATGGAGTCTCACTCTGTCGCCCAGGCTGGAGTGCAGTGGTGTGATCTCGGCTCACTGCAAGCTCCTCCTCCCAGGGTTCATGCCATTCTCCTGCCTCAGCCTCCCCACAGCTGGGACTACAGGCGCCTGCCATCACACCTGGCTACGTTTTTGTATTTTTAGTAGAGACGGGGTTTCACAGTGTTAGCCAGGATGGTCTCGATCTCCTGACCTCGTGATCCGCCTGCCTCGGCCTCCCAAAGTGCTGGGATTACAGGTGTGAGCCACCGTGCCCGGCCTGAGACTCCATCTTTAAAAAAAAAAAAAAAGGAAACGGAACTGCTGGGGGCAGGGGTTGGCCAAGATGGTTGACTAGAAGCAGGTAGTGTGCGTAGCTCTCACCGAGAGGAAACAAAAGGGTGAGTAAATACAGTACCTTCATTGAAACATCCAGGTACATGCATTGGGACTAATCAAGGAAACAACTCGACCCATGGAGAATGGAGAAAAGCAAGGCAGGACAGTAGCTCACCCGGGAGTGTCACAGAGCCAGGGGAGCCTACCCCTGCCCAGGGAAGTGGTGAGTGCATATGTGACCCTGGGAACCCACCCTGTTCCCAAAGATCTTTGCAATCCTTGGGTCAGGAGATCCCCTCGTGAACCCACTCCACCAGGGCCTTCAGTCTGGCACACAGAGCTACATGGAGTCTTGGCAGAGCAGCTGCTCAGGTACATGCAGAGACCCAGGAGCCTTAGATACCTGGGCTTTCTGGGCTTCCCGACAAAAGTAGCTGCAATTCCAGCAAAGTGGGAGGTTAGACCCCCCTAAGAAAGGGGCCGAATCCAGGGGCCGAGCAGCCACAGTCTGCAGGTTCCACTTCCATGACAGCTCACAGGATAAGACCCACTGGCTTGGAATTCCAGTCAGCCACCAATAGCAGTGCTGCACTTCCCTGGGACAGAACTCACAGGGGAAGGGGCAGGTCACCATCTTTGCTGCTTGGCTACTTAGCTGTTCCAGCCCTGGCTTTGGTGAGTCCAGGCTGACCGGGGACGGAAGTAGTCCTCCAGCACAGCACAGCTGCTCTACAAAAATGTGGCCAGACTGCTTTTTAAAGCAGGTTCCTGTTCCCATTCCTCCTCACTGGGCAGGACCTCCCAACCAGGGTCTCCAGCCACTCTTGCCAGTGTTCTTTGGCTGACAAAGATTTGAAACCTCCCTGGGATAGAGCTCCTAGAGAGGGACCGGGCCACCATCTTTGCTGTTGGGCAACTTAGCCATTCTAGCCTTTGGAGAGTCCAAGCCAACCCGGGGCGGAAGCAGTCCCCCAGCATAGCACAATGGCTTTACATAAACGTGGCTCAACTATTTTTTAAGTGGGTCCCTGATCCTGTTTCTCCTCACTGGATGGGACCTCCCAGATGGGGTCACCAGCCACTTCCTACAGGTATGTTCAGGCCAGCAACAGGTTTGTACCTCTCTGGGACAGAGTTCCCAGAGGGAGAGAAAGGCTGCTGTCATTGCTGTTTTATAGCCTTCACTGTTGATACCTTCAGGTTCTAGAAAATCCAAGGTGACTAGGGACTGGAGCAGGCCCTCAGCATACTGCAGCAGCCCTATGGCAAAGTTGCCAAACTTATACGGGTGTTCGTTCCCATACTTCCTTACTGGGAAGGTCCTCCAGGCCTGGGTCTCCAGCCACCCTACTACCAGAGCTGAGTCAATGGAAGCTCTGCAACTCCCTGGACAGAGCCCTTGGGGAAACTGAAAGCTCTCTGCCACTACCTGTGCAATGGAACTGCCCTTACTACCCTCAGACTAACATAGGAGCAAAGACTCTAAGTGCCTCATCCACACCTCCAGCAAGCTGCAGTCAACCCAAGGACAGGAGGTCAATCCGTCTCCCACAGGAACCCCTTCCCCACTGATCTGCTCATCACTAGACAGGGAAGCCCTGTCCCACAGCATAGATTCTCCATCCTGGGGTGATTGTACTGAGCGATTGCTGACCTGCATCACTCTGGGGTGGAGCCCCCAGTAGACAAGCAAAAGACCCTTGACCACAACCATTACTAAGGTCGCTTCCTCTCCTACCTCCAAGTTGGGGAAGGAGATAATCCCAGAGCTGCAGTGGGCAGCCCAGCAGTGTCAAGCCATAATCTGCAGCCAGCACTCAAGGGGGAGAAGAACCCACGATTTCAGAGCCACTTTCAGAACATTGAGAGGGAACATGGCTGCAACTGTGAGGAAACTTAGGGGCCATACAACTTAGCAAGAGTCTACCAACTGACCAATAAGTCTTAAGTGCCACCTGCTGGATTACACCTTAAAGCTTCAACACAAAAAACACCTCACTAACATACCCTCCTCTGAAACCAGAGACAAAAAGCCAGCTTCAAGTAAAGACCCTGCACAAAGCTATGGCCCAGTGAAAACATCCAGAAAAGAAGTCTACTGATTGTACTCAATCTACACTGCAGTTAAAGGAAAATCCACATGATGAGATGACAAAGAACCAATGCAAGTACTCTAGTAACTCGAATGGCCAGAGTGTCACATGTCCTTCAAACAACTGCACCAGTTCTCCAACAAGAGTCTTAACCAGGTTCAACTGGCAAGAATAACAGAAATAAAATTCAGAATATGCATAGGAACAAAGTCATTGAGATGCAGGAGGATGCGAAAACCCAATTCAAGGAAACTAAGAACCACAATAAAACAATACAGGAGCTAAAGGACAAAATAGATGGTATAAAAAAGAACCTAGGCTGGGTGCAGTGGCTCATGCCTGTAATCCCAGCACTTTGGGAGGCCGAGGAGGGTGGATCACGAGGTCAGGAGATCGAGACCATCCTGGCTAACACAGTGAAACCCCATCTCTACTAAAAATACAAAAAAATTAGCCGGGCGTGGTGGCAGGCGCCTATAGTTCCAGCTACTCGGGAGGCTGAGGCAGGAGAATGGCATGAACCCGGGAGGCAGAGCTTGCAGTGAGCTGAGATCGCGCCACTGCACTCCAGCCTGGGCAACTCTGTCTCAAAAACAAACAAACAAACAAAAAAACCTAACAGACCAGACAGAATTGAATAACACAATACAAGAATTTCACAATGCAATCACAACTATTAACAGCAGAATAAATCAACAGCAGGATCTCAGAACTTGAAGACTGGCTCTCTGAAAGAAGACAATCAGATGAAAAAAAAAATAAAGAATAAAAAGGAATGAACAAAACCTCCTAGAAGTATGGAGTTACGCAAACAGGTCAAGTCTATGACTCAATGGCATGATTCATAGGGGAGGGGGAGAAAGCAAACAACTTGGAAAACATATTTCTGGTTATTGGCCAAGAAAACTTCCCTAACACTGCTAGAGAGTCCGACAGTCAAATTCAGGAAATTCAGAGAACTTTTGCAAGATTCCACTCAAGAAGACCATCCCCAAGACATATAATTGCCAGATTTTTCCAAGGTCAAAATGAACAAAAGAATATTAAAGGCAGCTAGAGTAAAAGGACAGGTCATCTATAAAGGGAACCCCATCACGCTAACAGTGAACCTCTCAGCTGAAACCCTGCAAGCCAGAAGAAAATGAGGCCTATATTCAACTTCTTAAACAAAAAAATCTTGGGCCAGACATGCTGGCTCACGCCTGTAATCCCAGCACTTTGGGAGGCCGAGGTGGATGGATCACCTGAGGTCAGGAGTTCGAGACTAGCCTGGCCAACATGGTGAAACTCCCATCTCTACTAAAAATACAAAAATTAGCTGGGCCTGGTGGCACATGCCTGTAATCTCAGCTACTCAGGAGGCTGAGGCAGGAGAATCACTTAAATCCGGGAGGCTGAGGTTGCAGTGAGCCGAGATTGTGCCCATTGCACACCAGCCCAGGCAACAAAAGCAAAACTCCGTCTCAATAAAAAAAAAATCTTCAACCAAGAATTTCATATCCAGCCAAACTAAACTTCCTAAGGGAAGGAGAAATAAGATACTTTTTAGATAAGCAAATGTTGAGGGAGTTCATTATCACCAGGCCTGCCTAAAAGAGATCTTGAAAGGAGCACTAAATATAGAAAAGAGAGACCACTACCAACTAATACAAAATCACACTTAAACATACAGACCAAGGCCAGGCACAGTGGCCCACCCCTGTAATCCCAGCACTTTGGGAGGCCAAGGCAGGCAAATCACCTGAGGTCAGGAGTTCAAGACCAGCCCAACCGATATGGAGAAATCCTCTCTCTACTAAAAATACAAAATTAACCAGCCATGGTGGCGCATGCCTGTAGTCCCAGCTACTCAGGAGGCTGAGGCAGGAGAATCCTTGAACCCGGGAGGCGGAGGTTGCAGTGAGCCGAGATTGAGCCATTGCACTCAAGCCTGAGCAACAAGAGCGAAACTGTCTCAACAAAACAAAACAAAACAAATCAAAACAAAACAAAACACACAGACTAGAAAGTAACCACACAAACAAGCCAGCCTAATAACCAGCTAACAATACAATGACAGAACCAGAGCCACACATGTCAATACTCACCTTGAATTTAAACAGGCTAAATGTCCCACTTAAGAGGCACAGAATGGCAAGCTGGATAAAGAAGCAGGACCAAATGGTACACTGTTTTCAAGAGACCTGTCTTACATGTAATGACACCTATAGGCTCAAAATAAAGGGATGGAGGAAAATATACCAACCAAACAGAAAACAGAAAAAGGCAGGGGTTGCAATCCTAATTCTGGACAAAACAGACTTCAAGCCAACAAAGATTGAAAAAGACAAAGAAGGGTATTACATAGTGGTAAAGGATTCATTTCAGCAAGAAGACCTATCTATCCTAAATATATATGCACTCAACAAAGGAATACCCAGATTCATAAAGCAAGTTCTTAGAGACCTACAAAAAGACATAGACTTCTACACAATAATAATGGGAGAATTCAACACTCTACTGACAGCGTTAGACAGATAATCAGGTCAGAAAATTAACAGACATTCAAGACCTGAACTCAACATTGAACCAGCTGTATCTGATAGACCTGTACAGAACTCTTCACCCCAAAACAGCAGAATGTACATTTTTCTCAATGCCACATGGCAAATACTCTAAATTTCACCACATAATTGGACATAAAACTATCCTCAGCAAATATAGAAGAAATGAAATCATACCAAACACACTTTTGGACCACAGCACAATAAAAATAGAAGTCAAGACTAAGAAAATAACTCAAAATCATGCAATTACATGGAAATTAAATAACATGCTCCTGAATGACTTTTGGGTAATTAATTAAATTAAGGCTGAAATCAAGAAGTTCTTTGAAACTAATGGGAACAAAGATAAAACATACCAGAATCTCTGGGACACAACTAAGGCAGTATTAAGAGAGAAAGTCATAGCACTCAAAGCCCATGTCAAAAAGTTAGAAAGAGCTCAAATTAACAACCTGACATTACAACAGAAAGAATTAGAGAAGCAAGAGCAAATCAACCCCAAAGTTAGCAGAAGAAAAGAAATAACCAAAATCAGAGCTAAACTGAAGGAAATTGAGACACAACAAAACCATTCAGAAGGTAAACAAATCCAGGAGTTTGTTTTTTGAAAAAAATTAATAAGATAGGCTGCTAGCTAGACTAATAAAGAAAAGAGAATCAATACAATTAGAAATAAAGGGAATGTTACCACTGACCCCACAGAAATAAAAATAACCATCAGAAACTACTACAAACACCTCTATGCACACAAAGTAGAAAACCTACAAAAGACAAGTAAATTCCTGGATACCTACATCTCCCAAGACCGAACCAGGAAATTGATTCCCTGAACAGAACAGTAACAAGATCAACAATTGAATCAGTAATAAATAGCCTACCAACCAAAAAAAGCCCAGGACCTGATGGATTCACAGCTGAATTCTATCAGATGTACAAAGAAGAGCTGGTACCATTCCTACTGAAACTATTCCAAACAATAGAGGAGGAGGAACTCCTCCCCAACTCATTCTATGAGGCCAGCATCATCCTAATACCAAAATCTGGCAAAGACACAACAAAAAAATAAAACTTTGGGCCAATATTCTTAATGAACATTCATGCAAAAATCCTCAAGAAAATACTTGCAGATTGAATCCAGCAGCACATCAAAACACTAATCCACCACAATCAATAGGCTTCATCCCAGGATGCAAGGTTTCTTCAACATACACAAATCAATAAATGTGATTTATCACACAAGAGGAACCAAAGACAAAAACCACATGACTACCTCAATAGATGCAGAAAAGGCTTTCAATAAAATTAAACACCTTTTCATGTTAAAAACTCAATATGTGAGGTATTGAAGGAACATACATCAAAATAATAAGAGCCATCTATGACAAACCCACAGCCAACATCATACTGAATCAGCAAAAGCTGGAAGCATTCCTCTTGAAGTCGGCACAAGCCCTGTCTCACCACCCCTATTCAACATAGTATTAGAAGTTCTAGCAAGAGCAATCCAGCAAGAGAAAGAAATAAAGGGCATTCAAATAGGAAGAGAGGAAGTC
Source organism: Symphalangus syndactylus (assembly GCF_028878055.3). NCBI lineage: Eukaryota > Metazoa > Chordata > Mammalia > Primates > Hylobatidae > Symphalangus > Symphalangus syndactylus. Next base: position 39,781,051 of record NC_072425.2, read on the forward strand.
AAACGATCCCTGTTTGCAGAAAACATGATTCTATATCTCAAAAAACCCACAGTCTCAGCCCAAAAGAGAACTATTTATCAGCTCCTTCAGCAGATAAACAACTTCAGCAAGTTTCAGTATACAAACTCAATGTACAACAAAATCACTGACATTCCGATACACCAACAACAGCCAAGCTCAGAGCCAAAGCAGAAAGGCAATCCCATTCACAATTGCCACAAAAAGAAAAAAAATGCCTAGGAATACAGCTAACCAGGGAGGTGAAAGATCTCTACAATGAGAACTGTAAAGCACTGCTCAAAGAAATCAGAGATGACACAAATAAATGGAAAAACAGTCCATGCTCACGGATAGGAAGAATCAATATCATTAAAATGGCCATACTGCCCAAAGCAATTTACATAATAAATGATGTTTCTGTGAAAATACCAATGACATTCTTCATAGAATTAGAAAAAACTATTTTAAAATTCATATGGAACCAAAAAAGAGCCCAAATAGGCAAGGCAATCTTAAGCAAAAAGAACAAAGCTAGAGGCATCACATTACCTAACTTCAAACTATACTACAGGGCTACAGTAACCAAAATAGGAGGTATTGGTACAAAAACAGGCACATAGACCAATCAAATGGAATCGAGAGCCCAGAAATAAGACCACACACCTACTACCATCTGATCTTCAACAAAGCTGACAAAACAAGCAATGGAAAAAGACTCCCTGTTCAATAAATGGTGCTCTGATAACTGGCTAGCCATATGCAGAAGATTGTAGCTGGATCCCTTCCTTACACCATATATACAAATCAACTCAAGATGAACTAACAACTTAAATGTAAAACCCCAAACTATAAAAAACCTGAGTGACAACCTAGGCAATACCATTCTGGACATGGGCATGGGCAAAGATTTCATGAAGAAGACACCAAAAGCAATTGGAACAAAAGCATGTTTTGTTTGTTTGTTTGCTTTTTTGAGACAGAGTCTTGCTCTGTCACCCAGGCTGAAGTGCAGTGGCGAGATCTCAGCTCCCTGCAACCTTTGCCTCGCAGGTTCAAGCAATTCTTATGCCTCAGCCTCCTGAGTAGCTGGGACTACAGGCGTGCACCACCATGCTTGGCTAATTTTTGTATTTTTAGTAGGGACGGGGTTTTACCACGTTGGCCAGACTGTTCTCAAACTCCTGGCCTCAAGTGATCCACCCACCTTGGCCTCCCAAAGTGCTGGAATTACAGGTGTGAGCCACTGCACTGGGCCAAAAATTGACAAATAGGATCTAATTAAACTAAAGAGCTTCTGTACAGCAAAAGAAACTATTAACACAGTAAACAGACAACTTACAGAATGGGAGAAAATATTTGCAAACTATGCATTTGAGAAAGGTCTAATATCCACATCTATAAGGAACTTAAACTTACAAGAGAAAAACAAACAAGCCCGTTAAAAAGTAGGCAAAGGAAATGAACAAACACTTTTCAAAAGAAGACATAAATGTGGCAAACAAGCATATGAAAAAAAGCTCAATATCATAGATCATTAGAGAAATGCAAACCAAAACCACCATGAGATACCATCTCACTCTAGTCAGAATGGCTATTATTAAAAAGTCAAAAAATAACAGATGGGGAGAGGTTGCAGAGAAAAGGGAACACTTATACATTGTTGGTGAGAGTGTAAATTAGTTCAACCGTTGTGGAAAGCAGTGTGGCAATTTCTCAAAGAGCTAAAAGCAGAACTAGTGTTCAATCCAGCAATCCCATTATAAGTAAATAAATAAATATCCATACATTCATACCGATAGAAATTCCAAATAATGGATAATTCCAAATAATGGATAACTCCATTATTTGGAATTTCTATCAGTATGAATGTATGGATATTTATTTATTTATAGACAGAGTCTTGTTCTGTTGCCCAGGCTGGAGTGCAGTGGCATGATCTTGGCTCACTGCAACCTCCGTTTCCCAGGCATATATCAGGTATATACCCAGAGAAATATAAATCATTCTACCATAAAGACACATACACCTGAATGTTCATTGCAGCACTATTCACAATAGCAAAGACCTGGAATCAACTAAATGCCCATCAATGACAGATTGAATAAAGAAAACGTGATACATATACACCATGGGCTACTATGCAGCCATAAAAAGGGATGAGATCCTATCTTTTGTGGGAACATGGATGGAGCTGGAGGCTATTAGCCTCAGCAAACTAACACAGAAACAGAAAATCAACGCTTCATGTTTCTCACTTATAAGTGGGAGTTAAATGATGAGAACTTATGAACACAAAGAAGGGAACAACAGACACTGGGGTCTACTTGAGGGTGGATGGTGGGAGAAGTTAGAGGAGCAGAAAAGATAACTACTGGGTACTGGGCTTAATACCCGGGTGATGCAATAATCTGTACAACAAAACCTCCATGACATGAGTTCACCTATGTAACAAACCTTCATATGTACCCCCAAACCTAAAAGTTTCTTTTTTCTTTTTAATAAAAAGGGACTGCTTAGGAGGGACATCCTCCCACTGCCTCATGCATGGATCAGGGAGGTACGCCAGGGAGTAACCCAGTTCTGCCCAGCAAGCTACACCCCACTAACTCTGGGCCCTGTGTGTGCTATTTAACATTTCATTCAAACAGGAGCTCCTGGGAAGAAGCTTGGCTCAGTATCCTTGGCAAATCAACCCTCAAAGTCTCCCTCAGGTATATTCTAAGTGAGGATGGACCCCACATATACCTCACTTAGGCTTTACTCTGCTCTGCAAGCACAGGCAAGCTCAGCTACATCTTTCACACCACGCCTTGTTCTTAGTAGGCCAAGAACCTCAGAAACTGGGAGGGCACTAAGAGCTGTATTTTGGAAACTGTGTTGAGGTTACATTTATTCAGCTTTGTTCTGGGTGGGCCCTGTACCTGGCACTGCTAACGAGAGTTTCAAGAAGGTGCAAAGGAGATATTTTTCCAGGCAAAATAGAATATATTTCCTCTTCAGGTTCATTTGACTGCTTTTTTTAAAAAAAAAACACATGAAGATAGTACAGAGAGTTCCCATATACCCCTCATCTAGTTTCTCCTTTATTAACATCTGCCATTAGCATAGTGTATTTGTCACAATTAATAAACCCATAGTGATACATTATTGTTGGCAAAAATCCATACTTCATTCAAATTTCCTCTGTTTTTTCCTAATGTCCTTTTTTTTTCTATTCTAGGATCTCATCCAGGATACTGTATTACATTTAGTCAGAGTGTCTCCCTGTGTTCCTCTGGAGAAGACTTTCCTTACTTTTGATGACCTTGAATATCTCGAGGAGTATTGGTCAGGTATTTTGTAGAATGTCCCTCTGCTGGGATTTGCCTAATGTTTTCTTCATGAGTAAACTGGGGCTATGTGTTTTTGAGAGGAAAACCAGAGTTAAAAATGCCATTTTCATTATATCATGGCAAGGGTACATACTGTCACCGTTGACGTTAACCTTGATTGCCTGTCTGAGTTAGTGTTTGTCAGGTTTGTCTACCATCAAGTTCCTCTTTATCTTCCCTGTTTTCATACTCTACTTGTTGGCAGAAAGTTACATGTACAGTCTGTGCTGAAAGAGTTGGGAGTTATGCTCCACTTCCTTAAGGGTGGAGTATCTACATAAACTATTGGTACTTCTGCACAGATTTGAACCTTCTCCCATTTATTTTTCAATCATTTATTTCTATCTGTATGAACATGTAGATATTTATTTATTTATTTATTGAGACAGAGTCTCACTCTGTTGCCCAAGCTGGAATGCAGTGGTGTGATCTTGGCTCACTTCAATGTCCACTTTCCATGTTTAAGTCATTCTCATGCCTCAGCCTCCCAAGTAGCTGGGATCACAGGCATGCACCACCATGCCTGGCTAATTTTTGTAGAGACAGGATTTCACCATGTTGGTCAGGCTGGTCTCGAACTCCTGACCTCAGGCGATCCGCCCACTTCGGTGTCCCAAAGTGCTGGGATTATAGGCATGATCCACTGCACCAAGCCTAATGTATGGATATTTATTCTATATTTTGGATGACAGCCCAATACTACTTTATTTTGTTGTGTATAATTTTATTTCAAATCTCTGCTTCTTAACAATATGTGGCTTGCGTTCTCAGTGAGATGACAGGAAGTAGTATTTGGCTAAGATCTAAGATTGCATGCACCGGCATCCTTTTGTGCCTCAGCCTCCCCTCCTTGAGGTTCCCAGGGGAGATAACTGCCAGAGGACAAGGCCAGGACAAAGGAATCCTCTATTATCACTAGATCAGCCTCTACCCTCTGTTAAATCATAAATTTCAAAAGTGAAATAAAAATATGACTTGTATAAAACAACAGAATAAACCTGTATTAAAGATGTTATTTAACTCATTAATTAGTGAAGGAACCGGTAAGATACTGTACTAGTCAGGGTTTTCTAGACAGACAGAACCACTAGGATATAAATAGAGAAAAAGAGAGAGAGATTTAAGAAATTGGCCCATGCAATTACGGAGGTTGGCAAGTCCAGAATCTGTAGGGTAAGTTGCCAGGCTGGAGACTCAGGGAAGAGCCAATGTTGCAGATGAAGTCTGAAGACCGTCTACTGACAGAATTCCCTCTTGTTGGGGAGACGTCAGTCTTTTGTTTTATTCAGATCTTTCACTGACTGGATGAGGCCCACCCACATTATGGAAAGTAATCTGCTTTGCTCAAAGTTCACCGATTTAAATGTTCATCTCATCTAAGAACACCCTCATGAAAACATCCAGAATAATATTTGCCCAAATATTTGGGCATCATGGCCCAGCAAGTTGACAAGGCTATTTGAGGAATGGGCTTTTTGAAGGCAATTTTAAAAAAGAACATCAGAGTAAGGTCACTGGGCTGTTAATATCCTACGGGGCAATACACTATAACCTTTGGAGTTTCTACTTTTCAGAAATCATTTGCTTCTCTGCTAGTCAAAAATCTACAAATTAACATGCAACATCACTGATGATTCTCAACCTTAATTAATAGTAAATAGCAAAGTCATAGATGATACTGTCTCACTGCATGTTACATAATTCTTGGATGAGCCTTTTAAACAATGAATGGTTCAGCAGGTCATAAAAGGACAGCTTGAGGACGAGGTGCTGTGGCTCGAGCCTGTAATCCCAGCTACTCTGGGGGCTGAGGCAGGAGGATCCCTTGAGTGAAGGAGTTTGAGGCTGCAGTGAGCTGACTGTGCCGCTGTACTCCAGCCTGGGTGACAGAAGGAGACCCTGTCTTAAATAACAAATAAAAAAGAGGCCTGGTGTGGTGGCTTATGCCTGTAATCCCAGGACTTTGGGAGGTTGAGATGGGAGGATCACTCGAGCCCAGGAGGACAAAGATTCAGTGAGTTATGATCTCACCACCTCACTTCAGCCTGAAGGATAGAGGGAGACCCTGTCTCTAAATACATAAATAAATAAATAAAGGACAGGTTGTACTCTCTTGAACCAATGTTTTGGGTATTTTTCTTACCATGTCATACCCCAATGTCACCTCCTATGAAATTGCAAGAGAGCATTTTGCCAGCCTGTGTCGACCTGGTGGCCTCTCCCTAGGCTTCACTTTGTTTCCACTCAAGGAAACAGAAGGTCATTCCCAGTGGGGAGGTAGCTCCATGCCTCTCTCTCCCTAGTCTAGCAAGAAAGAGAAGACTGTGAAGAGATAACAGCAAAACAGGTATCTGAGAGGGGCCGAAGAGAACTTTCAGAGGGCTATAGAACTTTAGCTTCTTTTCTTCTCGTACCCAAAGTACCACTTCCTGGCAGAGTGGTCCAAGAAATACTAAATCTGATCAATTGATTGATTGATTGATTGATTGAGATGGAGTCTCTCTCTGTCACCCAGGCTGGAGTAGAGTGGTGTGATCTTGGCTCACTGCAACTTCCACCTCCTGAGTTCAAGCAATTCTGCTTCAGCCTCCCAAGTAGCTGGGATTACAGGTACCCACCACCATACCTGGCTAATTTTTTTGTATTTTTAGTAGAGGTGGGGTTTCACCACGTTGATCAGGTTGGTCTCAAACTTCTGACCTCAGATAATCCACCCGCCTCGGCCTCCCAAGGTGCTAGGATTACAGGCTTGAGCCACGGCCAAGAAATACTAAATTTGATTGATTTATATCAACATCCTGTTCCTTGATGGTAGGGTAAAATGAGGCTTGATGGAGTGATAGAACCTTGATTTTCCTCAAGAAAGCAAAATATCCTAACACGGCTTCCAAATTTTAACATCGCGCAATTGTACAAATTTTTATTTAATGCCTTTCAGACTGAGTGTTGAGGGCCAGGCTGTGTCTTCTACAGCTTTGCATTCTCCACAGCATCTGGCATTAGGCCCGGCATATTGTGGGCACTCTATAAATGGCAGCTGCCTGAATAAGGGGGTATTATCATTTGTGGGTTTTGTTAAAAATGGGATCACGAAGGAGAAAGTGTTTGGAGGAGGCTGCATGAACAACTCGCTCTTCGTAAGGCCATGCTGGGAGGGGGTGTTTTGAGGACACACTATCCTGGAAGAAGTGGCTTCCAGAAGCACAAGAAAGCCTTTTATTTTGTGAAATGAGACCCAGATGGCAATACCAAATAACAACAATTATGATGATACATTTTTTATAAAAGATCCCAGGCCTGACAATGTCTGGCTTTAGATTATAAATTGGCTCATTATCAGGAAAAAATATTTATTGAAACACAGCAATGATCAATGAGCTCATTATCCTACAGTGGCAGCCAAGTATTCCTAAGACATAGGCCTGTTGTAAAAATCAGGCAGTTATTTGTACAAGCGGGATTTGGTGCATAGCTTCTCAACAGGGATAATTTTGTTCCAAGATGAGTGCCAGGGACAGAAATCGGACTTTGGGGTCCTAGTCGATCATCTGGAAAATAGTTCTAATTGGGATGTGTCCCTTGGAGGTTTGCTTCATTAATATCTGGTTGAGAGCTCAGAAAGCTTGGAATCAGACTCCTCAGCACTGTGCTCGGCCTTATTTAAATACCTACCTCAAACTGCTTAGTCTGTTTCACTTTATTTCTCAAGCCTCTCTGTTTTTTGTTGTTGTCGCTACATTAAGACTTTCTCAGGAATTTGCCTACATCCAGCTAACCGTTCCTCTGCTTCCTTCTTCAGAAGGCTCTTCTTTGTGTCCCCTGGGGCATTTTAAATATTATTTAACATAGAATATACTGAAAGACTCAGATACCTCTGAGGTCACAAATAATAAAAGGGAATGTACCAGAAGATCAACTGGAGCGATGGTTTCTACAACAAGCAGCCTGGTGGAAAGAACTTTTGTGTCAGATGGCTCTGAAAGGGAATCAGGAGTCTAAATGTACTAGGTATATGACATTAGACATGTTAATTTTTTTATTTATTTTTTATTTTTGAGACAGAGTTTTGCTCTTGTGGCCCAGGCTGGAGTGAAATGGCATGATCTCAGCTCACTGCAACCTTCGCCTCCCAGGTTCAAGCGATTTTCTTGCCTCAGCCTCCCAAGTAGCTGGGATTACCGGCACCCGCAACCATACCTGGCTAATTTTTGTATTTTTGGTAGAGATAGAGTTTCACCACATTGGTCAGGCTGGTGTGGAACTCCTGACCTCAGGTGATCCGCCTGCCTTGGCCTCCCAAAGTGCTGGGATTATAGGCATGAGCCACAGCGTCCGGCCCTTAGACATGTTATTTAGTGTTATTGGGCCTGTTTCCTCATCAGAAAGAATGAGAATAATACCTACTTTACAGTGCGGCTTTAAGAATTAGAAATAATGTTTGTATAGTTGTTGCAGCATAGCAGCTACTTAATAAATGAAAGCAATTATTATCATCCTTCCAAGAAGACCAAAGTTAGGAGACCTGGTGGGGAGAAGAGGAGGCTTAGGAATTCTTTCCTCAGGGAGTCCTGAACTGGGAACAATGGTAGTAGGAGTCTCTGGTCCTAAACAAATGTTCCCATCTAGTTCCCTTTACAGCCATCAGCGGTAAAAGAAACATGCCGGCAATGTTTAAAACTGAAAAAAAAAAAAAAAAAAAAAAAAAAAAGCAGGAAATGGAATGAGTGAGAATCAAATAGACAAGACTGAAAGAAACAGCATTTGTCACTCTCAACTAGGGTACAGATCACCTTGCTTCATAAACCAGAAACTGAGGCTCATAGAAGTAAAATAGAATAGTATTTAGGAGCTCAGACTTTGGAGCCAGATTGCAAGACACGCTCTAAATGTGTTTCAGTTCTCTTACCTGAAAATGAGGATTTATCAGTCAGGATAGGCTAGGTTATGCTGTGGTAACAGACAACTCCAGAAATCTCCAAGACAGATAAAAACAAACATTTATCTCTTGTTCATACTTTCTGTCCTTCATGAGTTGGCCATGGCTCCATACCAAGCTTTCTTTTTCTTTTTTGAAACGGAGTTTCACTCTTGTTGCCCAGGCTAGAGTGCAATGGCATGGTCTCAGCTCACTGAAACCTCTGCCTCCCAGGTTCAAGCAATTCTCCTGCCTCAGTGTCTCAAGCAGCTGGGATTACAGGCACGTGCCACCACGCCCGGCTAATTTTTGTATTTTTAGTAGAGACAGGGGTTTCACCATGTTGACCAGGCTGGTCTTGAACTCCTGACCTCAGGTGATCTGCCTGCCTCAGCCTTCCAAAGTGCTGGGATTACAGGTGTGAGCCACCGCATCTGGCCCATTCCAAGCATTCTTCATCCTCAGACAGAGCAGCCACTAGCTGGGACACTGCCAGTCATCGTGGCACAGGAAAAGAGAACACAGCCAAGCACTCACTGATTTTTAATGCTTCTTGTTTGGAAGTGTCACATGACCCTTTATGACTTTTATTGGCCAAAGAAAGTCATGGGGTCACTCCCCTGTTCGACAGGGTGGAGATGGTTTAAACCTCCTACCAGCAAGAATTCTGAAGAAGGGAACCCAAAGTATTTGGTGAATAGGCATCTAATTTACTACAGGTGATGATAATGATAATAAAAGACCCCCTTGTGGGATGTCCTGACAACTGAGTTATTATTACACAGAAACAACTTAGAAGGGCGAGTGACGCAGTGATGTACATTTTTTTTTTTTTTTGAGACAGAGTCTTGCTCTGTTGCCCAGGCTGGAGTGCAATGGAGTAATATTGGCTCACTGCAAACTCCGCCTCCCAGGATCAAGTGAATCTCCTGCCTCAGCCTCCCAAGTAGCTGGGATTACAGGTGCATGCCACTACACCCAGCTAGTTTTTGTATTTTTAGTAGAGACGGGGTTTTGCCATGTTGGCCAGGCTGGTCTTGAATTCCTGACCTCCGATGATCCACCCACTGAGACTACAGACATGAGCCACCGCACCCGGCCACAGTGATGTGCATTAACTGTAACATGTGTTTGCTGTTATTATTGCTGACAATTATATAGGGGATCTAGTGAAATAGATCCCAGCTGTCCTAACTAAAAGGCCAAAAAAACCCGTGTATTTGTACTGAGAGCTATGGATCCACAGACAACCAAGGGCAAAATACATGTAAAAACTGTCATAAGGCAGCTTTTACAAAGAGAGAGAGTGAGGAAGCTGAGGGAGAAAGGATAGAGGGAAAGTGAAGGAGAAAGAGAAGTGAGAGGGAGAGGAAGAGAAAAGAAGTGAAGGAAGAGGCCAGGCGCTGTGGCTCACGCCTGTAATCCCAGTACTTTGGGAGGCCAAGGTGGATGGATCACTTGAGCTCAGGACTTCTAGAGCAGTCTGGCCACCGTGAGTGATGAAACCCCATCTCTACTGAAAGTATAAAAATTAGCCAGGCATGGTGGGTCAGGCCTGTAGTCCTAGCTACTCAGGAGGCTGAGGCAGGAGAATCGTTTGAACCCAGGAGGCGGAGGTTGTAGTGAGCTGAGATCGCGTCACTGCACTCCAGTCTGGACGACAGAGTGAGAATCTGCTCAAAAAAACAAACAAAAAAAAGTGAAGGAGGAGACAGACGCCACCCTGTGAAAACACAGGGACAGAAACTTCAGGGAGACAGGGGACTCAATAACTCCTGAAGCACCACGGTAAGAAGCTAAGCTGCCTTTGTCAATTCCTTCTTTTTGTTTGGACTGATCTTTCTAGTAGGCTTGTTTTGCCTTTCATTAAGCTACGATTTCCTTCTGCAGCTAGCACCTTTTCCTTTAATTGTTCTCATCAACTTGAGTCAATGGTGGATGGAATGGTCAGGGCACTCACTGAGAAAGGAAATTTCCCCTGGATCCTAGCCTTAGGTGATGAGAGCAATCCTGTCTCAGTTGTATTCAGTGCTGGGGTAAGATCAAGTTGAAAGTTAGGCTCAGGTAGAGGGCTGGACCGCTCTCTTCCCAGGCTCCCAACTGTGACACAGGGTGCAGCGGTAGAAGGTAGGGACGCTGCCTGAATGTGGGACAGGGGATTGTCCCTGAGTCTGCTTACTGGGGCCAATAATAACAAGAACTAACCTTTGAATATCATTAAGTATACAACACTACTAAGTGCTCACATCTATTAACTCATTAAATCCACAACTCTAGGCTGTATGAGTATTGCTTCCATTTTACAAATGGAGAAACTAAAGACACAGAGGCACGTAGCTTATCTGAGCTCACGCACACAGTTCACAGCAAGCAGCTGAGCTGGGATCTGAATTCTGGCAGTTTGCTCAGAATCCACGCTCGACGACTATAATGTAACATCCTCCTTTCTATTGCCTGCTTGGGGTCCTACTTCAATTTTTTGTGGCCTAATAAAGCAAGTGAGTCCCTTTTTTAGGTTCTGGACATACAAAACTTAGAATTTAGTTTGAGGGGATCATCCTTTCCACCCTTATAAGCAAAGAAATAATTCTTTGCTTATAAAAGAACAACTTACTGCTTAAAAAAATGCTGCCAATTATTATTACTTTGGCTTCATTTGCCATTAATTTGTCTCCAAGAAACACAATCAGCACAAACACTGAGAGCTTCCTTACAGCCTACCAGGAGAGTGTTGGTGGGTCTCAGCAAAGTGTTCCCTTTTGGGAGGTGGCTCCCCAGAGCCCTTGGACACAGAATCTGCTCCCAGATCCTCTCAAGCGTCAATCTGCACTGATTGCCTGTTCTCAACTCCCACCGGCAACCTGCCTCCTCTTGACTATCAATAGCTGTCACAGCCTAATTTGATTGCTGAGTCAGACAATCAGTCTTAATTGCCTGTTTCCACCTCCAGCTGTGTCTCTTCCTTGTGGGCGGAAAAGCATCTCTCTTGGTGCACTGCCCGTCCCCCTGGATCAGAAGCCCAGGTAGCGGTCCAGGCCACCTATAGGATCATCTGCAACTTCTGATCCCACAGGTTCCCCATTTTCCTGGGCTGGACCTGGAGGGAGATGAGGGTTTTGTTCACACACGGAGTCTCTGCTATTAGCCTGTACACCACCTTCACTTGGTCCTGCCCTAGTAGCAGTAAGTTCTTTTATAAGCAAAGAATACTTTCTCTGGGGTGGAGAGAATGAGCCCCTAAAACTAAATTCTAAGTTTTGTATGTCCAGAGCCTAAAATCAGGGCTCACCTGCTTTATTAGGCCACAAAAAATTTAAGTAGGGCCGGGCGCAGTGGCTGAGCACTTTGGGAGGCCGAGGCAAGCAGATCACTTGAGGCCAGGAGTTCAAGAACAGCCTGGCCAAAACATGACGAAACCCCACCTCTACTAAAAATATAAAAATTAGCCAGGTGTGGTGGCGCTTGCCTGAAGTCCCAGCTATTCAGGAGGCTGAGGCATGAGAATTGCTTGAACCTGGGAGGTGGAGGTTGCCATGAGCCAAGATTGAGCTCCAGCCTGGGCATCAGAGTAAGACTCTGTCTCAAAAAAAAAAAAAAAACAGAAAAAGAAAAAAAAATTGAAGTGGGACCCCCCAGCAAGGATTAGAAAGGATGTTACATTATAGTCATCAAGAGCATGGATTCTGAGCAAACTGCCAGAATTCATGTCCCAGCTCATCTGCTTACTACGAACTGTGTGTGTGGGCCTGTATCCTCTTTTTGGCTCTACAGACTCACTCTTGCTGTTCTCCAGGCTGCTACCTGTCCTGGGGGCCTGACCTTTAAGGATCAAAGGGCTTCTTTGCTTTTTGGCTTCTGTCTGGGTTCAGGGAGTGTGCAGCCAGAGAGAAGACCTGAGGGAGTCAGGACACGTATTCCCCTAGAATCCTCCTTGTGGGATTTCTTCACATTCTTTCAGATGGAAGATCAGGCCTTCTCTCAAGAGGTCTTCTCATGACTTTCTGGATTCTATTACGGGCTTCCCTCCCTTGCTTTCAGAGTGTGCTGCAGATGAATTATTGGACTTAATTCTTCACCCCTCCTGGTTTCCATGCTCTTTGCCTGAATATGACTTTGTAGTTACTCCCCGCCAAAAAGGAGGGATATATTGCCCCTTGCGTTTGGGCTTGGTTTTATGACTAGCTTTGGCCCATGAGATGTGGGTACACCCAACCATCTGAGCCAGTTTCAAGCCTAAGCCTTAAGGAAAAGCCTTAGCATTAAGAGGAAAGCTATTGCATGGGGTTTGTTTTGGTGCCTGTCATCTTCATGAGAAGAGCTTCCCCTGGGCAACTGCTGCCTCTTTAGTCTGGGGCCCAGAATGAACACATGTGGAGTAGCCCAGAGCTTGATCCACAAAGAGGAGCCAAGCGCAGGTGGACACCAGCTTGAAACAGAGCCCCCAGCTGACCGCCAGTCTACCAGCATGCCCATGAGAAATACGTGCTTATGGCTGCATTCCACCACGAGCATGAGAGAAAGCTGGTGACATCCGCTGCCACCAGCACAGGTGTCCCTGCAGTACTCCTTGTTCTTTCTCTGCACTCTGCTTCTACTCCATAAATCTTCCCTTTAATAAGCCCTCAGGGAACCATCCTAATTTGAGTGTCAGCTGTTTCCTGTACTGACACTGAATGAATGATACAAGCACTGGGCCCAGCCCATTCCCACTGCCATGTCATATTGTCAGGAAAAGTTCAAAATACTACACTTGAGACCAGCTGCCCCTGCCCCCATTTGTTTCCCATTTGCTATTTAAACTGAAACCCTTATCTTAGAAGCTCGTCATGAGGTCTTGTTTTATCCTTTTAATGTATTAGTTTTTAGAATTTCAACTTGTCATTTGGAAAACATTTCAAACATATGCGCAAGTAGAGATAGCATTATAACAAACATCTATGTACCCATGATCCAGCTTCAACAATGATGGACATTTTGTCACTATTATTTGATCTATTCCCCTACTGTTTTTTTTTTCTCTCTAAATCTAATGACGTTTCAAATTCCAGAGGAATCTAGAGATTCTATCGTAGTTCTAATCTTCTGTAATCTCTTGGCAGCATGTGCTACTATTGCTCACTCTTGCCAATCTGCCATTGCTGTCTCCTAGTTCTTTTATCTCTTGTGACTGCTCTCCATTTCCAGTTTTTGATTCCTGGTCTGGCTCTTAAATGTCAGTGTTCCTGAGGGTTGGCCTTGTTCTTCACCATCTTCTTTCTCTCTATGCTGCCTTCCTGAGTGGTCTCATTCACTCCCATGGCTTAATCTGTGAGCCCACTCCATTTTCCTGGGCTATCCTTTCTGTCTGTCCACTAAGGATTGTCACTTGGAGGTCTGTAAACCCTTCACATTGAGCATGTCCAGCCCCAGCCAAACTCCACAACTTCTTCTTGAACCTTCTCCCTCTCCACTTCTATTTCTGGGTTCTTTCATACCTTCTCCAGTACCCTGCCACATAACTAGATATTGTATACCTCTCCTTACCCAGAGCTGACTATTCCACTTCTGAATGATCTTTCCAATCCTTCCCCTGTTTCCATTTCCACCCCCTTGGTTAAGACCCTCATCATCTCTCACTTGGGACATTCTAATATTCCCTCTGACTAGTCTCCAATGGCTGTTTCC